>NC_142437.1:53647500-53657500 GCF_059453495.1 Arachis ipaensis | reverse complement strand
AACTGAAAAAAAAAACGGAAAAAAACTATGGAAAAAAAAAACCGGAGAAGCTTGCCAAAGATGAGGCCATTACGGCTCGCCTTTAGGTGTCCTCCTCGGGATAACGTCATTTAAAGAACAAGACTCAGCACAATGTAAAAAAAAAAAAATTAAAAAAACTTAAAAAAAAACTGAAAAAAAAACGGAAAAAAACTATGGAAAAAAAACCGGAGAAGCTTGCCAAAGATGAGGCCATTACGGCTCGCCTTTAGGTGTCCTCCTCGAGATAACGTCATTTAAAGAACAAGAGTCAGCACAACGTAAAAAAATAAAAAAATTAAAAAAAAATGTGGAAAAAACCGGAGGAGCTTGCCGTAGATAAGGCCATTACGGCTCGCCTTTAGGTGTCCTCCTCAGGATAGCGTCGTTTAAAGAACGAGAGTCAGCACAACGTAAAAAAAAAAAAAAAAAAAAAAAAAAAAAAAAAAAAAACAAACAAACAAACAAAAACAAAAAAACAAAAAAACAAAAAACAAAAAAACAAAAAAACTATCGAAAAAAAAACTATCGAAAAAAAACAAGAGAAGCTTGCCAAAGATGAGGCCATTACGGCTCGCCTTTAGGTGTCCTCCTCGGGATAACGTCATTTAAAGAACAAGAGTCAGCACAATGTAAAAAAAAAAAAAAAAAAAAAAAAAAAAAAAAAAAAAAAACTGAAAAAAAAAACTGAAGAAAAAACGGAAAAAAACTAGGGAAAAAAACCGGAGAATCCTGCCAAAGATGAGGCCATTACGGCTCGCCTTTAGGTGTCCTCCTCGGGATAACGTCATTTAAAGAACAATAGTCATCACAACGTAAAAAAAAAAAAAAAAACGGAAAAAAGGCGGAAAAAACTGTGGAAAAAAACCGGAGGAACTTGCCGAAGATGAGGCCATTACGGCTCGCCTTTAGGTGTCCTCCTCGGGATAACGTCATTTAAAGAACAAGATTCAGCACAACGTAAAAAAAAAAACTGTGTAAAAAACCGGAGGAGCTTGCCGAAGATAAGGCCATTACGGCTCGCCTTTAGGTGTCCTCCTCAGGATAGCGTCGTTTAAAGAATGAGAGTCAGCACAACGTAAAAAAACAAAAAAAAAACGGAAAAAAACTGTGGAAAAAAACCCATAGAAGCTTGCCAAATATGAGGCCATTACGAGTCGCCTTTAGGTGTCCTCCTCGGGATAACGTCATTTAAAGAACAAGAGACAGCACAACTTAAAAAAAAAAAACTGTGGAAAAAACCGGAGGAGCCTGCCGAAGATAAGGCCATTACGGCTCGCCTTTAGGTGTCCTCCTCAGGATAGCGTCGTTTAAAGAACGAGAGTCAGCACAACGTAAAATATAAAAAAAAAAAAAGGAAAAAAAACTGTGGAAAAAAAACCGGAGAAGCTGAGGCCATTACGGGTCGCCTTTAGGTGTCCTCCTCGGAATAACTTCATTTAAAGAACAAGAGTCAGCACAACGTATAAAAAAAAAAAAAAAAAAAAACTGTGAAAAAAACCGGAGGACCTTGCCAAAGATAAGGCCATTACGGCTCGCCTTTAGGTGTCCTCCTCAGGATAGCGTCGTTTAAAGAACGAGAGTCAGCACAACGTTAAAAAAAAAAAAAAACTGAAAAAAAAAAGCGGAAAAAAACTATGGAAAAAAAACCGGAGAAGCTTGCCAAAGATGATGCCATTACGGCTCGCCTTTATGTGTCCTCCTCGGGATAACGTCATTTAAAGAACAAGAGTCAGCACAATGTAAAAAAAAAAATAAATAAATAAACTGAAAAAAAACTGAAGCAAAAACGGAAAAAAACTATGGAAAAAAAACCGGAGAAGCTTGCCAAAGATGAGGCCATTACGGCTCGCCTTTAGGTGTCCTCCTCAGGATAGCGTCGTTTAAAGAACGAGAGTCAGCACAACGTAAAATATAAAAAAAAAAAAGGAAAAAAAATGTGGAAAAAAAACCGGAGAAGCTGAGGCCATTACGGGTCGCCTTTAGGTGTCCTCCTCGGGATAAAGTTATTTAAAGGACAAGAGTCAGCACAACGTAAAAAAAAAAAAAAAAAAAAAAAAACAAAAACAAAAACAAAAACAAAAACTGTGGAAAAAACCGGAGGAGCTTGCCGAAGATAAGGCCATTACGGCTCGCCTTTAGGTGTCCTCCTCAGGATAGCGTCGTTTAAAGAACGAGAGTCAGCACAACAAAAAATAAAAATAAAAAAAAAAAACAAAAAACAAAAAAACTGAAAAAAAAAAAACGGAAAAAAACTATGGAAAAAAAACCGGAGAAGCTTGCCAAAGATGAGGCCATTATGGCTCGCCTTTAGGTGTCCTCCTCGGGATAACGTCATTTAAAGAACAAGACTCAGCACAATGTAAAAAAAAAAAAAAAAAAAAAATTAAAAAAACTTAAAAAAAAAACTGGAAAAAAAACGGAAAAAAACTATGGAAAAAAAACCGGAGAAGCTTGCCAAAGATGAGGCCATTACGGCTCGCCTTTAGGTGTCCTCCTCGGGATAACGTCATTTAAAGAACAAGAGTCAGCACAACGTAAAAAAATAAAAAAATTAAAAAAAAATGTGGAAAAAACCGGAGGAGCTTGCCGTAGATAAGGCCATTACGGCTCGCCTTTAGGTGTCCTCCTCAGGATAGCGTCGTTTAAAGAACGAGAGTCAGCACAACGTAAAAAAAAAAAAAAAAAAAAAAAAAAAACAAAAAAACAAAAAAACAAAAAAACAAAAAAACAAAAAAACAAAAAAACAAAAAAACAAAAAAACTGAAAAAAAAAACTATGGAAAAAAAAACAAGAGGAGCTTGCCAAAGATGAGGCCATTACGGCTCGCCTTTAGGTGTCCTCCTCGGGATAACGTCATTTAAAGAACAAGAGTCAGCACAATGTAAAAAAAAAAAAAAAAAAAAAAAAAAACTGCGGAAAAAACCCGAGGAGCTTGCCGAAGATAAGGCCATTACGGCTCGCCTTTAGGTGTCCTCCTCAGGATAGCGTCGTTTAAAGAACGAGAGTCAACACAACGTAAAATAAAAAAACAAAAAACAAAAACCAAAAAAACTAAAAAAAAACCGAAAAAAGCTATGGATAAAAAACCGGAGAAGCTTGCCAAAGATGAGGCCATTACGGCTCGGCTTTAGGTGTCCTCCTCGGGATAACGTCATTTAAAGAACAAGACTCAGCACAATGTAAAAAAAAAAAAATGAAAAAAAAACTGAAGAAAAAACGGAAAAAAACTATGGAAAAAAAACCGGAGAAGCTTGCCAAAGATGAGGCCATTACGGCTCGCCTTTAGGTGTCCTCCTCGTGATAACGTCATTTAAAGAACAAGAGTCAGCACAATGTAAAAAAAAAAAAAAAAAAAAAAAAAAAAAAAAAAAAAAAAAAAAAAAAAAACTGAAAAAAAAAACGGGAAAAAACTGTGGAAAAAAAAACCGGAGGAGCTTGCCGAAGATAAGGCCATTACGGCTCGCCTTTAGGTGTCCTCCTCAGGATAGCGACGTTTAAAGAACGAGAGTCAGCACAACGTAAAAAAAAAAAAAAAAAAAAAACTGAAAAAAAAACGGAAAAAAACTGTGGAAAAAAACCCATAGAAGCTTGCCAAAGATGAGGCCATTACGAGTCGCCTTTAGGTGTTGATGACAAGTCATCATATACCCTTTTTTAATAGTCTTTTCCTTCATTTTCATTTGGTTTTATACACTTTCTTGTACTCGAAGTAAGTAATTTGGAATGGAATTGCATTACTTCTCTTAATCAAACAACCACCATATAATTGATACTAAATCATGAGGTTTAGGCCAAATTTAATTGCATTTGTATGATTTGTAAACCTTGTGAATTTGGTGATACTTTGATTGGTTGTTTTGATTAATTGTAGGTGAAGAAAAGAAGAAAAGAAGAAAGCGTGGCCTAAGAAGTGTGGCTCAAAGAAGAAAAAGTTGGCCAAGAAAAGAGGAAGTGTGGTGCAACAAAACCATGAAGCTCCCTCCAAAGCTCACTAAGTGAGTGCTACACTTATCCTCAAGGGACCAAGGCATAAAGCTCAGCTCACTTTGTGAGCTGAGCACAACATGAAGGCAAAAAAATAAGGAAAAGAAGACCAAGCTCAGCTCACAAAGTGAGCATTATCGAGAGCGCTAAGGAAGAAATTCAAAGAAAAATGATTTGCAAATGCATGCTCCAAGGCTTGAACCCATGACCCAAGGGAGAGTGTGGAGCGCTCCTTGCAAGGAAAATAAGCCAAAATTGGCCAAAATGCTACCAGCAAGTCTCGAACACGGAGGCTTCAGCAAGGAAGGTGCACTCCCAGCACCACTGGAGCGCTACCTTGAAAGATGTCCAAGACTTGGCACGCGAAATATTTTAAGGGATCAAGGCGCACAATTTGGCACTAGCGCTCAGCTCACAAAGTGAGCTGAGTTCTCCCCTGATGCACCCAGCAACACGCACGCTACCATTCCTCACACTAAGTGCCAAAGCTCAGCTCACTTTGTGAGCTGAGCACTCCCCTGGAAGCAATTTCTTCATGGGCTGAAAATTCAACCAAAAATCCAATTTAATTCAAATCTTCACCAAATCAAAAGCCCATCCAAATTCCAATATCCAAGAATAGAAAGTGTATAAATAGGAGTTAGTTTGATGTAATTAGGGAGCTGAATTTTACTTTTGAATTTTCCTTTCATTTTCATTTTGAGCTTTTAGTTTTGAATTTAGATTTCAGAGAACTTGGGAGGAGAATTGATCTCTCTTCTTCTTGGTTCTTGCTTGAACACTCTTTAATTTTCTTGCTTTGGATCTTTGGTGGAGAATTGAAGAAATTCTGTTTCAATCTCACCTTGAGATCCCTTGTTTATTTTCTTTCTGCATAATTGAATTTGAATTTCTGTTTACTGCTTCTTCATCTACTTTGTTTCTGCAATTTACTTTTCTTTACTTCTTTTGCAATTGCTCTTGTTGGATCAAGGAAGGATTTGAGATCTAGACTTGTTATCTAGTCTCTTCCACTCCTGAGATCTCAACCCCTTTTAATTTGCTGCAACTTAAGCACTGCTTTCTAGTTCTTTAAATTCTCAAGTCATTTTACTTTTCTGTTAAGATCTACTTCACTGCACTTCAATTTTCTCTTTTATGTTTAATGCCATTTACTTGTTTCTTGTTTAATTCCTGCAAGTCCACGTCCCAATCCCTTTTATGATTCAAGCAATTTACATTTCTTGCACTTTAAGCTTCAGTCATTTATATTCCCTGCAAGTTAAGTTTCTGCACTTTATTTTACATGCTCTTTAAGATTCAGTTTCTTTATTTTCCTGCTCTTTAGTTTATTGCAATTTTCCCTTTCCCCTTTACATTTCATGCAATTTAGTTTCTGTTAATCACAAATACTCAACCAATATTTGATTCACTTGACTAAATCAACCACTAAACTAAAATTGCTCAATCCTTCAATCCCTGTGGGATCGACCTCACTCATGTGAGTTATTATTACTTGATGCGACCCGGTACACTTGCCGGTTAGTTTTGGGTGTTTTGGGAGAGATTCGTTTCTCATCAAAATAACTCATCAAGTTTTTGGCGCCGTTGCCGGGGATTGATTAAATTGACAATGATTAAGTGAGGTGGTGGTCTAGATCAAGCATTTTCTTTATTTTTGTTCTCTGTTATAGATTGAAACCAAGGTGTTTGAGTTTTTGCCTCACTAAGAAATTCTCATCTCTGATATGAGTAATTTCAATTTTCAATGGTGTTGTGTTTTCCAAAATTCAAATGGAGTTCAACTCATCTTATGATCAAAAAAATTTTATGGGATGTTACCCACCATCACCAATTTCCAATGATGGCTGGGAATATCACCAACAAATTACAGATCCTGAGCACTCCAATTCATGGAGATTTGCTTCAGAGACACAAGATGAGCAAGAGAATCATATGGGATACTTCCCACCACCACAAAATAATTCAAGTCATTATTCTAACGGTGGCTGGGAGTATCACCAAGGAATGAAAGAGCATCCATCCTCACGTCCCAGTTTCTCATTTAAAAGTTCTTCATCACTTGATTATGCCTCAACACAAAGTTTCCTCCAAAATCCATACAAGTCATCCCATCAATCACACAACTCATTCCACACCCCTCAACACAACTTCACCACAACACATTCACGTCACAAAAATTACTCTCAACCTTCATCTCTTGAATTAGCAGTTGAGGATTACCTTCAATGGTCCAAAGAACCCTTAGAAAGCCAATGCCAAGCCATTGAAATACATAGAAAACTCGTGGAAAGATACACACAACCCCAATCCTGGAAAGAAACCATCCTCAAGAAGATGAATGGGCCCTTAGAGCAAACAAAGAGGAACTTAGAACCATCAAACAGTAAGGATGAAGACCAATTTGTGAGTGAGGAAGTGGAAAAGCAAGATGAGGAAGCCTTTGTGTCAAGTAAAATTTCAATAGAAAAGGAGGTTGTGGAGGCGTTTGAACATGTGGCTTCATATTCACAGAAGCTAATTGAGGTGATAGAGGAACCTGAAACTTCACTCCCAAAGGAATTAGTGGAAAATCATGAAGAAGAAATGGAGAAAGATACTCAAGAGAAGTCACACTCAACTGAAGCAGAGAAGTGCAAAGAGGAAAAGCCCATGGAACCTCCAATGCAAGAAGCTCTTAATGAAGAAATCACTCCAACAACCACACAACCACCAAAACTTGGACTCAAGGAAGTGAAGGCAATTAACAAAAGCACCGAGAAGAGGATTGTGACCAAGCTACAAAGGACAACATTCAAGAGAAGGTCAACTGCAAACAATCCTTCCCCTGAACTAGCAAGCAAGCTCAATCAAGCTATGTACAAAAGGAGGCTTGCTGAGAAGAGAATAAGAAAGGGGACAACAGCTGAAACATTCCCCCCCTTGAGGTCATTCCTCTTAACCAACTGGAAGAAGAGGAAGAAAGTGAAGAACAACATGTCAAGCTAGTGACAATAAAGAAGCGCTTGTTGGGAGGCAACCCAACCTGAGGTAATTTTCTCTTCATAGCTAATTTAATAAAAGAGTTGAGTAGATTTCTCAGTATTGCAAAGAGCTAAGTTTGGTGTTGCACACCAAAATAATTAAGGGGTGAATGTTGGATGCTAAGTTTGGTGTTCCACCAAAAATTTCATTAAGAACATATTGCACCCTCAACATGATCAGTATTGGCTCTAAACCATCAGAGAAACTGCTTAACAATTGTCATGTTTCTAGTTTTTAGTTGTTTTCTAGTTCATAGTTTGTTTTCTAGTCCATAGTTTATCTCCTTAATAAAAGTACTTGATGTTTCATGCATGTATTTATTCTGCTACATATAGAAGTAGGCAAGGAACTAAGTTTGGTGTTCCCACACCAACTTAGGTTCACAGAATCACAAGCATACATGCATGCTAACTACCTCTCAAGTGCTTGGGGAACAAGCAACTTTCAATATCTTTTGTAGGAAGTCATTCAATCTCTTGGAGGAAAAGGTACATCATCATGGACAGAGGAAGGACATGGAACCCAACAATGATGATGACACAGATGAAACAAACAGACTCCAAGAGGTTGTATTGTTCTCTGACTGATTCTAGTTCAAATATGTTAATTGAAAGTGCAAATGTCCCCTGTTGATTAGTATCTTTCTAGATTCATTTACTGTCTGCAAGTTTGTTTGTTTTCATGCTGTTATGGCTTACTAGTCTAAGTGCTTGATTCACTTTCATCTTACTTGAATTATATGCTTTGTTCCTCATGCTTGAATAAAAGAAAAATAACTGTGAAATAGAGAAAGAGTAAAAGTCTGGTATGATATGAGACAAAATAAGATTATGTGGTGGTATGTGCTGGTTCATTAGGTGATTTATAAATAAGGCTGAATGCTGGCATGACTTTGTGATATAAACTTGAGTTACATTTCATGAGACTTGACAAATGAAAAAGGTCCAAAATGAAAGAAAAAAATGCAAAAGAAAGAAGCAAAAAAAAAAAAAAAAGAAATACACAAGGCTAGGCACCAATGGCTGCAAATTTGGATAAATGCCTGTGATGTTCTTGTACAAAGATAAGCTTGGATAACTAGGTTCTAAGGGGTGCTTCATCACCCGGTAACTTGGGTTAACTAACCCGGGATTGCCAACCGAAAGTCCACCATCAAGAGCTACTTTGAGACAAAGCATTTAGTAACCCAAAGAGGTGCTGGGCATCAATTTCCAAAGAACAAACAGAGATGAACAAAATAAGCTAAATGCCTGTGATGTGTGTGTGCTAAGGAGAGGCTTGAGCAAGTAAGCCCATAGGGGTGTTTCAACACCTAGCATCTTGAACCAACTGGGGCGGGAATGTTGGCTGAAAGCTTACTCTAAAAAGTTGCCTTACCACATAGCATTAAGCCTCAGCCAAGAAAAAAATCCCAAGCAATAACAAGTCTCATTTTTTGTGTAATTCAAGTAAGGATCCAAAGGAATGTTGATGTCTCAGCCCCAGAATAAAAATCCCTAAGATACCATGCATAAAAATCCCATTTACCAGTATTCAATGTCTTCTAATAAAAGGCTTATACGCTTCTCTGCTTCTAGTAATTTTCCTTATGTTTTACTGCTTGCTTGGGGACAAGCAAGTTTTAAGTTTGGTGTTGTGATGACAAGTCATCATATACCCTTTTTTAATAGTCTTTTCCTTCATTTTCATTTGGTTTTATACACTTTCTTGTACTCGAAGTAAGTAATTTGGAATGGAATTGCATTACTTCTCTTAATCAAACAACCACCATATAATTGATACTAAATCATGAGGTTTAGGCCAAATTTAATTGCATTTGTATGATTTGTAAACCTTGTGAATTTGGTGATACTTTGATTGGTTGTTTTGATTAATTGTAGGTGAAGAAAAGAAGAAAAGAAGAAAGCGTGGCCTAAGAAGTGTGGCTCAAAGAAGAAAAAGTTGGCCAAGAAAAGAGGAAGTGTGGTGCAACAAAACCATGAAGCTCCCTCCAAAGCTCACTAAGTGAGTGCTACACTTATCCTCAAGGGACCAAGGCATAAAGCTCAGCTCACTTTGTGAGCTGAGCACAACATGAAGGCAAAAAAATAAGGAAAAGAAGACCAAGCTCAGCTCACAAAGTGAGCATTATCGAGAGCGCTAAGGAAGAAATTCAAAGAAAAATGATTTGCAAATGCATGCTCCAAGGCTTGAACCCATGACCCAAGGGAGAGTGTGGAGCGCTCCTTGCAAGGAAAATAAGCCAAAATTGGCCAAAATGCTACCAGCAAGTCTCGAACACGGAGGCTTCAGCAAGGAAGGTGCACTCCCAGCACCACTGGAGCGCTACCTTGAAAGATGTCCAAGACTTGGCACGCGAAATATTTTAAGGGATCAAGGCGCACAATTTGGCACTAGCGCTCAGCTCACAAAGTGAGCTGAGTTCTCCCCTGATGCACCCAGCAACACGCACACTACCATTCCTCACACTAAGTGCCAAAGCTCAGCTCACTTTGTGAGCTGAGCACTCCCCTGGAAGCAATTTCTTCATGGGCTGAAAATTCAACCAAAAATCCAATTTAATTCAAATCTTCACCAAATCAAAAGCCCATCCAAATTCCAATATCCAAGAATAGAAAGTGTATAAATAGGAGTTAGTTTGATGTAATTAGGGAGCTGAATTTTACTTTTGAATTTTCCTTTCATTTTCATTTTGAGCTTTTAGTTTTGAATTTAGATTTCAGAGAACTTGGGAGGAGAATTGATCTCTCTTCTTCTTGGTTCTTGCTTGAACACTCTTTAATTTTCTTGCTTTGGATCTTTGGTGGAGAATTGAAGAAATTCTGTTTCAATCTCACCTTGAGATCCCTTGTTTATTTTCTTTCTGCATAATTGAATTTGAATTTCTGTTTACTGCTTCTTCATCTACTTTGTTTCTGCAATTTACTTTTCTTTACTTCTTTTGCAATTGCTCTTGTTGGATCAAGGAAGG
>NC_142437.1:53632500-53640000 GCF_059453495.1 Arachis ipaensis | reverse complement strand
AACAAGAGTCAGCACAACGTAAAAAAAATAAAAAAAAAAAAAAAAAAAAAAAAAACAAAAACAAAAACAAAAACAAAAACTGTGGAAAAAACCGGAGGAGCTTGCCGAAGATAAGGCCATTACGGCTCGCCTTTAGGTGTCCTCCTCAGGATAGCGTCGTTTAAAGAACGAGAGTCAGCACAACATAAAATAAAAATAAAAAAAAAACAAAAAACAAAAAAACTGAAAAAAAAAAACGGAAAAAAACTATGGAAAAAAAAACCGGAGAAGCTTGCCAAAGATGAGGCCATTACGGCTCGCCTTTAGGTGTCCTTCTCGGGATAACGTCATTTAAAGAACAAGACTCAGCACAATGTAAAAAAAAAAAAAAAAAAAAAATTAAAAAAACTTAAAAAAAAAACTGGAAAAAAAACGGAAAAAAACTATGGAAAAAAAACCGGAGAAGCTTGCCAAAGATGAGGCCATTACGGCTCGCCTTTAGGTGTCCTCCTCGGGATAACGTCATTTAAAGAACAAGAGTCAGCACAACGTAAAAAAATAAAAAAATTAAAAAAAAATGTGGAAAAAACCGGAGGAGCTTGTCGTAGATAAGGCCATTACGGCTCGCCTTTAGGTGTCCTCCTCAGGATAGCGTCGTTTAAAGAACGAGAGTCAGCACAACGTAAAAAAAAAAAAAAAAAAAAAAAAAAAAAAAAAACAAAAAAACAAAAAAACAAAAAAACAAAAAAACAAAAAAACTGAAAAAAAAAACTATGGAAAAAAAAACAAGAGGAGCTTTGATGAGTATTTTGGTGAAAAACGAATTTCTCCCCAAAACACACAAATCTAACCGGCAAGTGCACCGGGTCGCATCAAGTAATAAAAACTCACGGGGGTGAGGTCGATCCCACAGGGATTGATGGATCAAGCAATTTTAGTGGGTGATTAGTTTAGTCAAGCTAACATTGAGTGATTTGAGTGACAATTGAAGCCAACAGA
The DNA here is from genome assembly GCF_059453495.1 of Arachis ipaensis. NCBI lineage: Eukaryota > Viridiplantae > Streptophyta > Magnoliopsida > Fabales > Fabaceae > Arachis > Arachis ipaensis. Next base: position 53,639,022 of record NC_142437.1, on the reverse strand, counting down.
ATGTAAATGACAAGGAAAATTAAAATGCAGAAAGTAAAATTGCAAGTAACTTAAAGAGCAAGAAATGTAAATTGCAAGAAAGATAAATTTCATTAAATGTAAAGGGGAGTGGGGTGCAGGGAAATTAAAGAGAGCAATAGATCAAGCAACTGGATATTTAAATTGCAGAAAATGTAAATGTGCAGGAAATGTAAATTAGAAGCAATGCAACAGGAAGTAAAAATTGCAGAGAAGGGAATTGTAGCAGAAAGTAAATCAGCGAGAGAACTCAAATCAATTGTGAAATCTAGAAAGACAAGTGAAGATCTCAGGGGATCCAAGAGACTAGAAAACAAGTCTAGATCTCAAGCCCTTCCTTGATTCAATAAAAGGAAAGTTGCAGAGAATTAAAAGAAAGATTGCAGAAGAAGTAAAGAGACGTTGCAAAAAGAGAATGAAAACAGAATTCCTTCCAATCTCAATTCAAGATTCAAAAAAAACTAAAGAGAGAGAGTTCTCTATTCCTAATGCTCCCTAGTGGAGCTCGCCTCCCTTCACAAATATGAAAATGATGCCTTATATAGGCTTTACAAAATGAAAATGAAATTCAAAACAAATTACAATTAAAATGAAATTTCTATTCTAACTATCTCTTGTGCCTTTGAGTGGTGTCAATTGGGCCTTTGCTCTTGATGGAATTGGGTTGAAAGAGGCCTTGGTTGATTGCTCTTGAAGTTTGAAGAAGAACCAAAGTGAACCAATTGAACCGGGTTTGAGGTTAGCCAAAGTTGGACCTAAAGTTTGAGACAAAGTTAGGGGTCTAACTTTGGCTCCAACTTTTCATAGCAGCAAACACATTCTGCTGGTATGGACGTTGGTGCCAACGTTAGGGGTCTAACTTTGACCCTAACGTTGGCCTCCCTTATGCACATTTATGGCGCCAACTTTGTCCTCTTGTCATGTTGCCAATTTTATGCCCAATATAGACTATCATATATGGTTGGAAAGCTCTGAATGTCAGCTTTCTAACCCACTTGGAATTACTTCAATTGGACATCTACAACTCAAGTTATGATCATTTGAAGAGGGCATGGTCGCTGGCTTTGGTGTGCAGCGTTTGATGTAACGTTAGCCCTCAAACGTTGGCGAAAACGCCAGTTCTGGAGGCTCAAATGTATTGTCCACCCCATACTATTATACATTGTTGGAAAGCCCTGGATGTCGACTTTCCAATGCCGTTGAGAGCACATCAATTGGAGCTCTACAGCTCGAGTTATACTCCATCGAAGGTGCAGAGGTCAAGTGGCCTCACTGCATGTTGCCACCATGTTCATTTATGCACATTACAGGGCAGTTTTATCCCTCAATTTTAGTGTCCACCATGCAGTGCCATATATGCTTGGAAAGCTCTTGATTCCTACTTTCCAATGCTTCTTGAATCACCTCATTTGGAGCTCTGTAGCTCAAGTTATTCTTGTTGGAAGTATACCCCTTGTATGCCTTGTGGTGTGTGGCGCCAACGTTAGCCTCCAAGTTAGGGGGCTAACGTTGGCGCAAACGTTAGCTCCTTCCCCATTGTAATTCATGTGCCAACGTTAGCCTCCAAGTTAGGGGGCTAACGTTGGCGCAAACGTTGGCCCTTCTCCCTTATGTCTTCATGTGCCAACGTTAGCCTCCAAGTTAGGGGGCTAACGTTGGCGCAAACGTTGGATGGCCAGGGAGGAAAATTCTCTTGCCAACGTTAGCCTCCAAGTTAGGGGGCTAACGTTGGCTCAAACGTGGGGAGCCCAGGGAGAATTCTTCATGCCTAACGTTAGCCTTCAAGTTAGGGGTCTAACTTTGAGGCTAACTTTAGGTCCAACCTTTTGCTTCATGGTTCAATTTCATTTATTCCATTGTTCTCTCTTCACTCCTAGCCATTCCTTCTTTGCTTCAACCTTTCTCCAAGCTTTCTTCACCTATCATTAATCAACCAAACTCATCAAAGCTATGCTCAAAATCATGAGATATTCAATCTTTCATAATATGTAACAAATATAGCATAAAACCTCATGAAATGGCATGAATTCATATATGGTTGGTTCAATCAAGGGAAACATGAAAATCTACCCAATTGGCTTGCTTATGGCTCAAGAAAGTGCATAATTCAATTGAAAACAAAAGAAAAAGGCTAGTTAAAATAGGCTAAGATGACTTGTCATCACAACACCAAACTTAAAGCTTGCTTGTCCCCAAGCAAGAAAAGAATCATGCAATAAAGATTGACAATCCAAGGCAAGAAGAATAGCAACTCAATGTTCATGGTAAGCTAGTTTTCTAAGTATACTACAATCACAAAAGAAATGTAAATGATTGATGCTTCCATCTAGCTCAATTTATGAAATCTTTTTCTTATATTTCTTCCTTGAAACAAGCTTTTGATTTTCTTATTAGCTTCTCCTTTTTGGGTGCTTTGCCCCATGAGTTGATAACAAAGCTAGGACTTCTAAATGCTTTGTTTTCAAGTATTACCACTTGATACATAAGCACCACAAGCATTTGATTAGAGGACTTCATTAAGCTCATTTTTCTTTTCTTTTCTTGACTCTCTAATCATTGATGCTCAGAGCCTTGAGCTTTGAGGGAGTGCTTTTGCACTTTGAGCCTAACCTTGACTTCTAAGTGTTTTGTTTTCAAGCATTTGGCTTGATACATAAACACCACAAGTACTTAACAAATGAATTGCCATTGGTACTCAGAGCCTTCAGCTTTCTCATTCTTTCCCTTTTTCTTTTCTTGCTTTATTTTGCATTTGCTTCTTCAAGGTTTTCATGATTTTAAAAGATTTCACAAAATGTACTAGATGAAAACTTCAATTAAATAAAATCCAATGCAATTGAGCAACAATTAATCATACTAGCTTTCCAATACTTGTATGCACATGCTAAACTCTTCTTTAGTTCCTTGTTTGTTTATGATCATGATGCTTTACTGCTTTTGGATTCACAAAACTCAAGTTGGTACTCATAATGACACAGCACCATGTTGCAAATTAAAGATCAACTATGCCTTTTCATACACACATGCATACAGAGAAGGTAAAGACAATCATGCAGTTTATAGTGCTTGAAACAAATGAGAGGAAAAAGAACTTTACAACCTTGTAGTTCATCTTCTCTATTGTTGTCATTTTCCTCCCATTCTCTTCCTTCCCATACCAAACTCAGAATGCTTGCTCATCCTCAAGCAACTATTAGAACCGTGGCTATGGGGCTAAGATGGATCATGAATGTCTTACACAAGGAATGTTAGTAGTACATGTGTTTCAAGCAAGCAAAATTAAAGATAATAATCAAGGCACAAGAGACAGAGACATTGTGATTGCATACTTAAGAATGTGAGCATAATACTTTGCATTGAAAATAAGTGGCACACCAAACTTAGTGTGACACTTTCACTTGGAATTAATGCAAGTATCTTGTAAGAATTGGAACTAAATTTTGTTGCATAGCAACACCAAACTTAGAATGCAACCATATGTCAATTTATTTGAACTAAAACTAAACAAAAGAAACTGTTATATGTTAAATACAATCACCAAATGAAGAATCTGTTATGAATAAGGATGTCTTGGTGATGTATGAACAAAAACAGTTAATGAAGGAAAGCATTAAAAACAAGTAAATAAATGAAACAAAGAGAAAACAAAAATTATCCAACTAAGAAGAAAAATAACACTGTAAAAGGCAATATGATTATGCAGACAAGTGATGTTGCTGGATTGATTTGCATAAAAAAATAGGTGGCACACCAAACTTAGAATCATGGTGTGTCACTTTCATGTAAAATTGATGCAATCATCCATGAAGATGGAAAACAGTTTGTTGCAGGGCAACACCAAACTTAGAATGTGATCATATGCCAATTTATTGAAATTTAAACAAAGTAAGGAGAAGAAATGTACCTACTGTCTACCTGTTCTTTACTTTCTTCCTCTTCTTCCAATTTGTTAAGAGGAATGACTTCAAGAGAGGAGAAGATTCAGCTATTGCCCCCTGTCTTGATTTCCTCTCAGCAAGCTTTCTTTTGTACATGGCTTGATTGAGCTTGCTTGCTGGATCAGGGGGAGGATTGTTTGCAGTTGACCTTCTCATGAATGTTGTCCTTGGTATCTTGGTCACAATCCTCTTCTTGGTGCTTTTGTTAATTGCCTTCACTTCCTTGAATTTACGACTTGGTTGCTGTGTGATTGTTGGAGTTTTGTCTTTATCAAGAGTCTCTTGCAATAGTGGTTCTGTGGATTCTTCTTTCATGTACTTCTCTGCCTCACTTGAGTTTGGAATGACTTCTTCACTTTCTTGCTCCTCCACTTCCTCTTTTACACCCAACATTCGTTTCAATCGCTCTATCATGGGGGAGGTTTGTCGATCTTCCCAACATTTCTTCATCTCCTCGTCATACCTTTCAATCATGGATTCAGATGTTGAGGCATTTTGGTCCAGGGAGGTTTGTGAGAGTTGTGAGTCTTCATGTTCTCTTGTCATCTCAAGTGCAGTTTCAGGTTCAACCACCTCATTCTTCATTGAAAGTTCACTTGATGCTGTGGCCTCCTTATCTTGCTTTTCCACTTCCTCACCCACATATTTGTCTTCATCCTCACTGGTTGATGGTTCTAAGTTTCCCCTTGTTTGCTCTAAGGACCCATTTATCTGCTCGAGGATGGTTTCTTCCCAAGATGGGGATTTTGTGTAAAATTCCACTAGTTTTCTCTGTATTTCAATGCCTTCACGGTATTCCTCATCTGTTAATTCAATGCCTTCAAGGTATTCCTCATCTTTTAATTCAAGAGATGAAGGTCGAGAGTAATTTTGGTGAAGTGAATGTGTTGTGGTGAAGTTGTGTTGAGGGGTGTGGAATGAGTTGTGTGATCGATGGGATGACTGGTATGGATTTTGGAGGAAACTTTGTGTTGAGGCATAATCAAGTGATGAAGAACTTTCAAATGAGAAACTGGGACGTGAGGGTGGATGCTTTTCCATTCTTTGGCGATGCTTCCATCTTCCATGAGGATAATGATATGAATCATTTTGTGGTGGTGGATGGTATCCCATATGATTTTCTTTCTCATCTTGTGGTTCTGACGCATAGCTCCATGAATTGGAGTGCCCAGAATTTGAAGTTTCTTGGTGATATCCCCAGCCATCATTAGAGATTGGTGATGGTGGGTGATATCCCATAAAATTTTGTTTGACCAAATGATGAGTTGAACTCCATTTGTATTTTGCAAACATCAATGAAAATTGAAATTACTCATATCAAATATGAGAATTTCTTAGTGAGGCAATAACTCAAACACCTTGGTTTCAACTTAGAACAGAGAACAAAAATAAAGAAAATGCTTGATCTAGACTTCTCACCCACTTAATCATTGTTGATCTAATCAATCCCCGGCAACGGCGCCAAAAACTTGATGAGTATTTTGGTGAAAAACGAATTTCTCCCCAAAACACACAAATCTAACCGGCAAGTGCACCGGGTCGCATCAAGTAATAAAAACTCACGGGGGTGAGGTCGATCCCACAGGGATTGATGGATCAAGCAATTTTAGTGGGTGATTAGTTTAGTCAAGCTAACATTGAGTGATTTGAGTGACAATTGAAGCCAACAGAATGTAAATGACAAGGAAAATTAAAATGCAGAAAGTAAAATTGCAAGTAACTTAAAGAGCAAGAAATGTAAATTGCAAGAAAGATAAATTTCATTAAATGTAAAGGGGAGTGGGGTGCAGGGAAATTAAAGAGAGCAATAGATCAAGCAACTGGATATTTAAATTGCAGAAAATGTAAATGTGCAGGAAATGTAAATTAGAAGCAATGCAACAGGAAGTAAAAATTGCAGAGAAGGGAATTGTAGCAGAAAGTAAATCAGCGAGAGAACTCAAATCAATTGTGAAATCTAGAAAGACAAGTGAAGATCTCAGGGGATCCAAGAGACTAGAAAACAAGTCTAGATCTCAAGCCCTTCCTTGATTCAATAAAAGGAAAGTTGCAGAGAATTAAAAGAAAGATTGCAGAAGAAGTAAAGAGACGTTGCAAAAAGAGAATGAAAACAGAATTCCTTCCAATCTCAATTCAAGATTCAAAAAAAACTAAAGAGAGAGAGTTCTCTATTCCTAATGCTCCCTAGTGGAGCTCGCCTCCCTTCACAAATATGAAAATGATGCCTTATATAGGCTTTACAAAATGAAAATGAAATTCAAAACAAATTACAATTAAAATGAAATTTCTATTCTAACTATCTCTTGTGCCTTTGAGTGGTGTCAATTGGGCCTTTGCTCTTGATGGAATTGGGTTGAAAGAGGCCTTGGTTGATTGCTCTTGAAGTTTGAAGAAGAACCAAAGTGAACCAATTGAACCGGGTTTGAGGTTAGCCAAAGTTGGACCTAAAGTTTGAGACAAAGTTAGGGGTCTAACTTTGGCTCCAACTTTTCATAGCAGCAAACACATTCTGCTGGTATGGACGTTGGTGCCAACGTTAGGGGTCTAACTTTGACCCTAACGTTGG
>NC_142437.1:53610000-53622500 GCF_059453495.1 Arachis ipaensis | reverse complement strand
GAGAGTCAGCACAACGTAAAATAAAAAAAAAAAAAACAAAACAAAAACAAAAAAACTGAAAAAAAAAACGGAAAAAAGCCGGAAAAAAACTGTGGAAAAAAACCGGAGGAGCTTGCCGAAGATGAGGCCATTACGGCTCGCCTTTAGGTGTCCTCCTCAGGATAGCGTCGTTTAAAGAACGAGAGTCAGCACAACGTAAATAAAAAAAAAAAAACCTGAAAAAAAACGGAAAAAAGCCGGAAAAAAACTGTGGAAAAAAACCGGAGGAGCTTGCCGAAGACAAGGCCATTACGGCTCGCCTTTAGGTGTCCTCCTCGGGATAACGTCATTTAAAGAACAAGATACAGCACAACGTAAAAAAATAGAAAAATAAAAAAAAATGTGGAAAAAACCGGAGGAGCTTGCCGAAGATAAGGCCATTACGGCTCGCCTTTAGGTGTCCTCCTCAGGATAGCGTCGTTTAAAGAACGAGAGTCAGCACAACGTAAAAAAAAAAAAAAAAAACAAAAAAAAAAACAAAAAAAACAAAAAAAAACAAAAAAACAAAAAAACAAAAAAACAAAAAAACAAAAAAACTGAAAAAAAACGAAAAAAACTATGGAAAAAAAACCGGAGAAGCTTGCCAAAGATGAGGCCATTACGGCTCGCCTTTAGGTGTCCTCCTCGGGATAACGTCATTTAAAGAACAAGAGTCAGCACAACGTAAAAAAATAAAAAAATAAAAAAAAATGTGGAAAAAACCGGAGGAGCTTGCCGAAGATAAGGACGTTACGGCTCGCCTTTAGGTGTCCTCCTCAGGATAGCGTCGTTTAAAGAACGAGAGTCAGCACAACGTAAAAAAAAAAAAAAACAAAAAAAAACAAAAAAAAAACAAAAAAAAAAAGAAAAAAACAAAAAAACAAAAAATTGAAAAAAAACGGAAAAAAACCGGAGAAGCTTGCCAAAGATGAGGCCATTACGGCTCGGCTTTAGGTGTCCTTCTCAGGATAACGTCATTTAAAGAACAAGAGTCAGCACAATGTTAAAAACAAAAAACTAAAAAAAAAATGAAGAAAAAACGGAGAAAAACTATGGAAAAAAAACCGGAGAAGCTTGCCAAAGATGAGGTCATTACGGCTCGCCTTTAGGTGTCCTCCTCGGGATAACGTCATTTAAAGAACAAGAGTCAGCACAATGTAAAAAAAAAAAAAAAACTGAAAAAAAACTGAAGAAAAAACGGAAAAAAACTATGGAAAAAAAACCGGAGAAGCTTGCCAAAGATGAGGCCATTACGGCTCGCCTTTAGGTGTCCTCCTCGGGATAACGTCATTTAAAGAACAAGAGTCAGCACAACGTAAAAAAAAAAAAAAAACTGTGGAAAAAACCGGAGGAGCTTGCCGAAGATAAGGCCATTACGGGTCGCCTTTAGGTGTCCTCCTCAGGATAGCGTCGTTTAAAGAACGAGAGTCAGCACAACGTAAAATAAAAAAAAAATAAAAAAAAAACAAAAACAAAAAAACTGAAAAAAAAACGGAAAAAAGCCGGAAAAAAACTGTGGAAAAAAACCGGAGGAGCTTGCCGAAGATGAGGCCATTACGGCTCGCCTTTAGGTGTCCTCCTCAGGATAGCGTCGTTTAAAGAACGAGAGTCAGCACAACGTATATAAAAAAAAAAAAAAAGAAAAAAAAAAAAAAAAAAAACCTGAAAAAAAACGGAAAAAAGCCGGAAAAAAACTGTGGAAAAAAACCGGAGGAGCTTGCCGAAGACAAGGCCATTACGGCTCGCCTTTAGGTGTCCTCCTCGGGATAACGTCATTTAAAGAACAAGATTCAGCACAACGTAAAAAAATAAAAAAATAAAAAAAATGTGGAAAAAACCGGAGGAGCTTGCCGAAGATAAGGCCATTACGGCTCGCCTTTAGGTGTCCTCCTCAGGATAGCGTCGTTTAAAGAACGAGAGTCAGCACAACGTAAAAAAAAAAATAAAACAAAAAAAAAAAAACAAAAAAAAAACAAAAACAAAAAAAACAAAAAAAACAAAAAAACAAAAAAACAAAAAAACAAAAAAACAAAAAAACTGAAAAAAAACGGAAAAAAACTTTGGAAAAAAAACTGGAGAAGCTTGCCAAAGATGAGGCTATTACGGCTCGCCTTTAGGTGTCCTCCTCGGGATAACGTCATTTAAAGAACAAGAGTCAGCACAACGTAAAAAAATAAAAAAATAAAAAAAAATGTGGAAAAAACCGGAGGAGCTTGCCGAAGATAAGGCCATTACGGCTCGCCTTTAGGTGTCCTCCTCAGGATAGCGTCGTTTAAAGAACGAGAGTCAGCACAACGTAAAAAAAAAAAAAAAACAAAAAAAAAAAACAAAAAAAAAACAAAAAAAAAAACAAAAAAACAAAAAAACAAAAAAACAAAAAAACAAAAAAACTGAAAAAAAACGGAAAAAAACCGGAGAAGCTTGCCAAAGATGAGGCCATTACGGCTCGGCTTTAGGTGTCCTCCTCGGGATAACGTCATTTAAGGAACAAGAGTCAGCACAATGTAAAAAAAAAAAAAAAAAAAAAAAGAAAAAAAAGAAAAAAAAAACTGAAGAAAAAAACGGAAAAAAACTATGGAAAAAAAACCGGAGAAGCTTGCCAAAGATGAGGCCATTACGGCTCGCCTTTAGGTGTCCTCCTCGGGATAACGTCATTTAAAGAACAACAGTCAGCACAATGTAAAAAAAAAAAAAAAAAAAAAAACCGAAGAAAAAACGGAAAAAAACTATGGAAAAAAACCGGAGAAGCTTGCCAAAGATGAGGCCATTACGGCTCGCCTTTAGGTGTCCTCCTCGGGATAACGTCATTTAAAGAACAAGAGTCAGCACAACGTAAAAAAAAAAAAAAAACTGTGGAAAAAACCGGAGGAGCTTGCCGAAGATAAGGCCATTACGGGTCGCCTTTAGGTGTCCTCCTCAGGATAGCGTCGTTTAAAGAACGAGAGTCAGCACAACGTAAAATAAAAAAAAATAAAAAAAAAAAACAAAAAAACAAAAAAAAAAACGGAAAAAAGCCGGAAAAAAACTGTGGAAAAAAACCGGAGGAGCTTGCCGAAGATGAGGCCATTACGGCTCGCCTTTAGGTGTCCTCCTCAGGATAGCGTCGTTTAAAAAACAAGAGTCAGCACAACGTAAAAAAAAAAAAAAAACCTGAAAAAAAACGGAAAAAAGCTTGAAAAAAACTGTGGAAAAAACCGGAGGAGCTTGCCGAAGATATGGCCATTACGGCTCGCTTTTAGGTGTCCTCCTCGGGATAACGTCATTTAAAGAACAAGATTCAGCACAACGTAAAAAAATAAAAAAATAAAAAAAAATGTCGAAAAAACCGGAGGAGCTTGCCGAAGATAAGGCCATTACGGCTCGCCTTTAGGTGTCCTCCTCAGGATAGCGTCGTTTAAAGAACGAGAGTCAGCACAACGTAAAAAAAAAAACAAAAAAAACAAAAAAAACAAAACAAAAAAAACAAAAACAAAAAAAAAACAAAAAAACAAAAAAACAAAAAAACATAAAAACAAAAAAACAAAAAAAAACAAAAAAACAAAAAAACAAAAAAACAAAAAAACTGAAAAAAAACGGAAAAAAACTATGGAAAAAAAACCGGAGAAGCTTGCCAAAGATGAGGCCATTACGGCTCGCCTTTAGGTGTCCTCCTCGGGATAACGTCATTTAAAGAACAAGAGTCAGCACAACGTAAAAAAATAAAAAAATAAAAAATAAATGTGGAAAAAACCGGAGGAGCTTGCCGTAGATAAGGCCATTACGGCTCGCCTTTAGGTGTCCTCCTCAGGATAGCGTCGTTTAAAGAACGAGAGTCAGCACAACGTAAAAAAAAAAAAAAAAAAAAAACAAAAAAAAAAAAAAACAAAAAACAAAAAACAAAAAAACAAAAAAACTGAAAAAAAAAACTATGGAAAAAAACCGGAGAAGCTTGCCAAAGATGAGGCCATTACGGCTCGCCTTTAGGTGTCCTCCTCGGGATAACGTCATTTAAAGAACAAGAGTCAGCACAATGTAAAAAAAAAAAAAAAAAAACTGAAGAAAAAACGGAAAAAAAACTAGGGAAAAAAACCGGAGAAGCTTGCCAAAGATGAGGCCATTACGCCTCGCCTTTAGGTGTCCTCCTCGGGATAACGTCATTTAAAGAACAAGAGTCAGCACAACGGAAAAAAAAAAATTGTGGAAAAAACCGGAGGAGCTTACTGAAGATAAGGCCATTACGGCTCGCCTTTAGGTGTCCTCCTCAGGATAGCGTCGTTTAAAGAACGAGAGTCAGCACAACGTAAAAAAAAAAAAAAAAAAAGCTGAAAAAAAAAGCGGAAAAAAACTATGGAAAAAAAACCGGAGAAGCTTGCCAAAGATGAGGCCATTACGGGTCGCCTTTAGGTGTCCTCCTCGGGATAACGTCATTTAAAGAACAAGAGTCAGCACAACGTAAAAAAATAAAAAAAATAAAAAAAAATGTGGAAAAAACCGGAGGAGCTTGCCGAAGATAAGGCCATTACGGCTCGCCTTTAGGTGTCCTCCTCAGGATAGCGTCGTTTAAAGAACGAGAGTCAGCACAACGTAAAAAAAAAAAAAACAAAAAAACAAAAAAACAAAAAAAAAAAAAAACAAAAAAACTAAAAAAAAAAACGGAAAAAAACTATGGAAAAAAAACCGGAGAAGCTTGATGAGATATTTTGGAGGAAAAATAAATTTCTCCCAAAACTCACAAATCTAACCGGCAAGTGCACCGGGTCGCATCAAGTAATAAAAACTCACGGGAGTGAGGTCGATCCCACAGGGATTGAAGGATTGAGCAATTTTAGTTTAGTGGTTGATTTAGTCAAGCGAATCAAGATTTGGTTGATGGTTGTGTGACTTGCAAAATTAAATTGCATTGAAGTAAAGAGAACACGAAATAAATGGCTGAAACTTAAAGAACAAGAAATTAAATGGCAGAAACTTAGAGTGCAAGAAATGTAAATTGCGGAATCATAAAGTGCAAGGAATGTAAATTGCTTGAAATGTAAAGGGGATTGGGATGTGGATTTGCAGAAATTAAACAAGGAAAAGCTAAATTGCATCAAACAGAAGAGTAAAAGGGAATTGGGATTGAACCGGATATGAAGCAGAAAAGTAAATGAACAGAAAAAGCAGTAAACAGGGAATTAAAATGGGAAATTTAGATCTCAGGACCCAGAGACTAGAAAACCAAGTCTAGATCTCAATGCCTTCCTAGATCCAACAAGAACAATTGCAAGGGAATTGTAAATTGCAAAGAAAAGAGATGAAGAATCAAGTAACAGAAACGGAAATTCAAATTCAGTAAATAAAGCAGAGAGATCCAAGATTGAGATTGAAACAGAATTTCTTCAATTCTCCAATCCAAGATCCAAGACAAGTGTAATTGAAATTGAAAGCAATGAAAACAAAGAAAGTAAAGTTCACTCTATAACAAAAGATCTCCAAAAACTCTTATGAAAATTCCAAAAGGAAAGCTCCCTGAAGAACTTGAATTCTATCCTATTTATACACTTTCTTCAAATGATCTTCAAGCCTTGAGTTGGGCCTTTGCTCTTGGTGGAATTGGGTTGAAAGAGGCCTTGGTTGATTGCTCTTGAAGTTTGGAGAAGAACCGAAGTGAACCAATTGAACCGGTTTTGAGGTTAGCAAAAGTTGGACCAAAAGTTTGAGCCAAAGTTAGGGGTCCAACTTTTCATAGCAGCAAACACATTTTTCTGGTATGAACGTTGGTGCCAACGTTAGGGGTCTAACTTTGACCTTAACGTTGGCCTTGCCTTGTATGCTAGTGGCGCCAACGTTAGCCTCCAAGTTAGGGGGCTAACGTTGGCGCAAACGTTGGCCCTTCTCCCTTATGTTTTCATGTGCCAACGTTAGCCTCCAAGTTAGGGGGCTAACGTTGGCGCAAACGTTGGATGGCCAGGGAGGAATTCATGTGCCAACGTTAGCCTCCAAGTTAGGGGGCTAACGTTGGCGCAGACGTGGGATGGCCAGGGAGGAAATTTCAAGTTCCAACGTTAGCCTCCAAGTTAGGGGGCTAACGTTGGGGCTAACTTCTTGCTTCCTGGTTCAATTTCACTTATTCCATTGTCCTCTCTTCACTCCTAGCCATTCCTCTTTGCTTCAACCTTTCTCCAAGCTTTCTTCACCTATCATTAATCAACCAAACTCATCAAAGCTATGCTCAAAATCATGAGATATTCATTCTTTCATAATATGCAACAAATATAGCATAAAACCTCATGAAATGGCATAAATTCATATATGGTTGGTTCAATCAAGGGAAACATGAAAATCTACTCAATTAGCTTGCTTGTAGCTCAAGAAAGTGCATAATTCTAATGAAAACAAAAGAAAAAGACTAGTGAAACTAGGCTAAGATGACTTGTCATCACAACACCAAACTTAAAGCTTGCTTGTCCCCAAGCAAGAAATGAATTATGCTCAGAGATTCTTTCAATTAAGATGGATTGAGGAGCAATTGTAAAGTGCAGTGAGTTAAGTGATCAAGTATCAGTGGGGTGAACTCTAAATCATATGCTCATGCAAGGGCTTCAGTGCTCAGTAGTCCTTACATATTGGGAGTCGTAGGTCTTAGGATTTTCATCCAAATGGTACCATGGAGATCTCTTTATATGTAATCACCTTGAAGCAGCTTATAGTTTCTGTGCTTTGGCCTCGACTCTAAGTATTATGTCTCAAAGCGGCTCTTTAGATAAGCTTTCAATCAATACTCCTAAACCAGTTGGTTTTAAGGTATTAGGTGTTAAAGCACCCCTAAGGATTTACTTGCTCAAGCCTCTTTCTTTGACACAACTCAACCACAAGCATTTTACTAGGCTACCAACTCTTTGAGTTTTTGTTTCTTTCTTTCTTTTTCTGCCTAGTAATTGATGCTCAGAGCCTTGGGCCATATTCTTTTTGTTTTTGTATTTTCTTTTCTTTCTTTTGTTTTGTTTGCTGCTTCTTGGATCAATAAATTTTTGAGAATCTCCACAATACTTCTTTGAACTTCATGTCCCGCCTATGAGCTCCCATGCAAGTTTTCACAAGCATGCAACCTCAATACATGATCATATGACCAGAACCACCACTTCTCCTAATCTTTTGCTTGCCTCAAAATTGTTTAATTCCTCAATCCTTCTTCTCAAAGAACTTTCATGTGATGCATTTCTTGAAAATTGAGTGCAAACAAGTTTTGAAAATGAGAATGTTGTGAATGATCAAGCCTCTTGCTTATTGAATTATAAAGAAAGACTATGCTATGCAGGCAGGCAGGGCAGATAAGGATACAATCCAACTTTCAATTACAGCAATATTTGATGCAAAACAATTACTTAAAAATACAACCTGTTGAAGTTTACTTGCTTTCCTTCTTCTCATCATCATCATTGCTGGCCTTTAGGTTCATCTTTTGTTTCTTTGGTTGATGATGCTTAATCCTTCCAACAGCTTGTATGGACCTCTGCAATGATATTGAAAGTTGCTTGTTCCCCAAGCACTTGAAAAATGGTTAGCTTGCATGATTTATTTGTGGGCCTTTGTACTTACTTTGGTGTGGGAACACCAAACTTAGTACCTTGCCAATGCATCAGATTAACCATGTGTGAAACTCTTTTTCTTCTTTTTCAAAAGCAATAAAACTGAAAACTAGGAAACAGCAGAATAGTTAACTAGTTTATCCAACATGCTTGAAGCCAGCATTATGCAGAAGGTGAGAGTGTGTTTTATGATGAGATTTTGGTGGAACACCAAACTTAGAATCCTTCATTCTCCCTTAGATTGTTTTGGTGTGCAACACCAAACTTAGCTTCTTTGCAATGTAGATAAACTAATTAACCTTTTTATTAAAATAGTTATGAAAGGAAAACTACCTCAGGTTGGGTTGCCTCCCAACAAGCGCTCTTTTATTGTCACTAGCTTGACATCCTCTGTGCTTGCTTATTTCAGATTCTGAGCTTTCTTCTCCTTGTCCCATTGTCCATCTAAGTGAGGCTTTGCTTCCTTCTTACTTGTTTCTGTGAGGTTTTTGGCTAATTGTTCTATTTGCTTCCCAATTCCCCCGAGTAGGTCCTCATAGTGTTTGTTCATCCTCTTTAGATGTGTCATCATTCTCTCTACTCCACTTTCTAGATTGGAGATCCTTTGAGAATTCTGTGAGATTTAGTGGTGATGTTGTTGCAAATTTGGGATTGTGTCATTGGGCAGTGAGCTTGAAGGTCTCTCAATAGAAATTTGCTTGGAGAGCTGCCCAATCTGCCTCTCCAGGATCTTCAATGAGGCTTCATGGTTTTTGTTTGTTATTTCTTGGTGTTTCATCATTTTTTCTATCAAGGTCTCCAAGTTGGTGAGTCTTTGAGGTTCAGGTGGTGCTTGTGGTGGGTTGTGAGATGTGGGTGGTGGGTGGTAGGCATTTTGGTTAGTGAGTTGGTTGTTGGAGTTGAAGTTCCTTGGTTCCTGAGGTTGAGGTTCTCTCATTCTGAAATAAGAGTGTAGCTTCCATGGTGGAAATTGTTCATTCACTGTGGTGGAGTGGAGAAAATCAATTTGTCTGGCCATTGACTCCAATTGTTGCTGAGTTTGCTGATGTAGCTGTTTGCTTTGATTCATGACTGCCTTCACTCCTTCAAAATTCATTGTATCTTCCTCCAAAGTTGCATTCTGTGGTGTCTCAAATGAGTGTTGGTTGTTGGTTCTCTTGTCGTTGAACCTTGCAGTTCCTTGACTAGTTGCTGTTGCTTTGAGTAAATCATTTGAGGAGTGATCTACTGCTCTTCTCATTTCTGGGGTTAATCCTTCATAAAATGCTTGGAAAGCCACTTTGTCATTTGCTTTCTT
Source organism: Arachis ipaensis (assembly GCF_059453495.1). Lineage (NCBI taxonomy): Eukaryota > Viridiplantae > Streptophyta > Magnoliopsida > Fabales > Fabaceae > Arachis > Arachis ipaensis. The sequence goes on along the minus strand of NC_142437.1, from coordinate 53,613,641 downwards.
GTATCTTTCCCATGCTTTGAGTAATGGTTCTTCCTCTCCTTGCATGAATGGATGTGTTCCCTCTTTCATCTTGATGTTTTGTCGGGATGTAGAGAATTTGGCTAGAAATTTGGCAACCAGACCATCCCAACTAGTGATACTTCCTTGGGGAAGAGTTTCAAGCCATTGTGCTGCCTCACCCTTTAGTGAGAAAGGGAATAGCAAGAGCTTGTAGACATCATGATTGACAACATCACAGATCCTCAGAAAAATAGATAGATGCTGTTCAGAATCTTCCAAGGGATTTCCACCATAAGAACAATTGTTCTCTATTAGTGTAATGAGTTGCGGCTTCATGTTGGGATGTTCTTCTTTCCTGTGACATATGAATCAATCAATAGAAAACACAGTGATTCTCTTGAAAATTGAGTGTAGCCGGTTGAGACAAAACTTCAAACAGTTAGTGGGTTAGTCAAAATTAGAGAAAAATAAAGAAAAAGTGCTTGATCTAGATCACCACCTCACTTAATCATTGTCAATCTAATCAATCCCCGGCAACGGCGCCAAAAACTTGATGAGATATTTTGGAGGAAAAATAAATTTCTCCCAAAACTCACAAATCTAACCGGCAAGTGCACCGGGTCGCATCAAGTAATAAAAACTCACGGGAGTGAGGTCGATCCCACAGGGATTGAAGGATTGAGCAATTTTAGTTTAGTGGTTGATTTAGTCAAGCGAATCAAGATTTGGTTGATGGTTGTGTGACTTGCAAAATTAAATTGCATTGAAGTAAAGAGAACACGAAATAAATGGCTGAAACTTAAAGAACAAGAAATTAAATGGCAGAAACTTAGAATGCAAGAAATGTAAATTGCAGAATCTTAAAGTGCAAGGAATGTAAATTGCTTGAAATGTAAAGGGGATTTGGATGTGGATTTGCAGAAATTAAACAAGGAAAAGCTAAATTGCATCAAACAGAAGAGTAAAAGGGAATTGGGATTGAACCGGATATGAAGCAGAAAAGTAAATGAACAGAAAAAGCAGTAAACAGGGAATTGAAATGGGAAATTTAGATCTCAGGACCCAGAGACTAGAAAACCAAGTCTAGATCTCAATGCCTTCCTAGATCCAACAAGAACAATTGCAAGGGAATTGTAAATTGCAAAGAAAAGAGATGAAGAATCAAGTAACAGAAACGGAAATTCAAATTCAGTAAATAAAGCAGAGAGATCCAAGATTGAGATTGAAACAGAATTTCTTCAATTCTCCAATCCAAGATCCAAGACAAGTGTAACTGAAATTGAAAGCAATGAAAACAAAGAAAGTAAAGTTCACTCTATAACAAAAGCTCTCCAAAAACTCTTATGAAAATTCCAAAAGGAAAGCTCCCTGAAGAACTTGAATTCTATCCTATTTATACACTTTCTTCAAATGATCTTCAAGCCTTGAGTTGGGCCTTTGCTCTTGGTGGAATTGGGTTGAAAGAGGCCTTGGTTGATTGCTCTTGAAGTTTGGAGAAGAACCGAAGTGAACCAATTGAACCGGTTTTGAGGTTAGCAAAAGTTGGACCAAAAGTTTGAGCCAACTTTTCATAGCAGCAAACACATTTTTCTGGTATGAACGTTGGTGCCAACGTTAGGGGTCTAACTTTGACCCTAACGTTGGCCTTGCCTTGTATGCTAGTGGCGCCAACGTTAGCCTCCAAGTTAGGGGGCTAACGTTGGCGCAAACGTTGGCCCTTCTCCCTTATGTTTTCATGTGCCAACGTTAGCCTCCAAGTTAGGGGGCTAACGTTGGCGCAAACGTTGGATGGCCAGGGAGGAATTCATGTGCCAACGTTAGCCTCCAAGTTAGGGGGCTAACGTTGGCTTAGACGTGGGATGGCCAGGGAGGAAATTTCAAGTTCCAACGTTAGCCTCCAAGTTAGGGGGCTAACGTTGGGGCTAACTTCTTGCTTCCTGGTTCAATTTCACTTATTCCATTGTCCTCTCTTCACTCCTAGCCATTCCTCTTTGCTTCAACCTTTCTCCAAGCTTTCTTCACCTATCATTAATCAACCAAACTCATCAAAGCTATGCTCAAAATCATGAGATATTCATTCTTTCATAATATGCAACAAATATAGCATAAAACCTCATGAAATGGCATAAATTCATATATGGTTGGTTCAATCAAGGGAAACATGAAAATCTACTCAATTAGCTTGCTTGTAGCTCAAGAAAGTGCATAATTCTAATGAAAACAAAAGAAAAAGACTAGTGAAACTAGGCTAAGATGACTTGTCATCACAACACCAAACTTAAAGCTTGCTTGTCCCCAAGCAAGAAATGAATTATTGCTCTTGAAGTTTGCCGAAGATAAGGCCATTACGGCTCGCCTTTAGGTGTCCTCCTCAGGTTAGCGTCGTTTAAAGAACGAGAGTCAGCACAACGTAAAAAAAAAATTTAAAAAAAAAACTGAAAAAAAAACAGAAAAAAAACGGAAAAAAACCCATAGAAGCTTGCCAAATATGAGGCCATTATGAGTTGCCTTTAGGTGTCCTCCTCGGGATAACGTCATTTAAAGAACAAGAGTCAGCACAACATAAAAAAAAAAAAAAAAAAAACCTGAAAAAAACGGAAAGAAGCCGGAAAAAAACTGTGGAAGAAAACCGGAGGAGCTTGCCGAAGATGAGGCCATTACGGCTCGCCTTTAGGTGTCCTCCTCGGGATAACGTCATTTAAAGAACAAGATTCGGCACAACGTAAAAAAAAAAAAAAAAAAAAAAAAAAAAAAAAAAAAAAAACTTGGAAAAAAATCGGAAAAAAACCGAAAAAAAAAACTGTGGAAAAAAGCCGGAGGAGCTTGCCGAAGATAAGGCCATTACGGCTCGCCTTTAGGTGTCCTCCTCAGGATAGCGTCGTTTAAAGAACGAGAGTCAGCACAACGTATAAAAAAAAAAAAAAAAAAAAAACTGAAAAAAAAATGAAAAAAAAATGGAAAAAAACTGTGGAAAAAAACCCATAGAAGCTTGCCAAATATGAGGCCATTACGAGTCGCCTTTAGGTGTCCTCCTCGGGATAACGTCATTTAAAGAACAAGAGTCAGCACAACTTAAAAAAAAAAAAACAGTGGAAAAAACCGGAGGAGCTTGCCGAAGATAAGGCCATTACGGCTCACCTTTCGGTGTCCTCCTCAGGATAGCGTCGTTTAAAGAACGAGAGTTAGCACAACGTAAAATATTTAAAAAAAAAACGGAAAAAAACTGTGGAAAAAAAACCGGCGAAGCTGAGGCCATTACGGGTCGCCTTTAGGTGTCCTCCTCGGGATAACGTCATTTAAAGAACAAGAGTCAGCACAGCGTAAAAAAAAAAACTGTGGAAAAAACCGGAGGAGCTTGCCGAAGATAAGGCCATTACGGCTCGCCTTTAGGTGTCCTCCTCAGGATAGCGTCGTTTAAAGAACGATAGTCAGCACAACGTTAAAAAAAAAAACAAAAAAACTGAAAAAAAAAAACAAAAAAACTGAAAAAAAAAAAAGCGGAAAAAAACTATGGAAAAAAAACCGGAGAAGCTTGCCAAGGATGAGGCCATTACGGGTCGCCTTTAGGTGTCCTCCTCGGGATAAAGTCATTTAAAGAACAAGAGTCAGCACAACGTAAAAAAAAAAAAAAACAAAAAAAA
>NC_142437.1:53592500-53597500 GCF_059453495.1 Arachis ipaensis | reverse complement strand
AGAGTCAGCACAATGTAAAAAAAAAAAAAAAAACTGAAAAAAAAACTGAAGAAAAAACAGAAAAAAACTATGGAAAAAAAACCCTAGAAGCTTGCCAACGATGAGGCCATTACGGCTCGCCTTTAGGTGTCTTCCTCGGGATAACGTCATTTAAAGAACAAGAGTCAGCACAATGTTAAAAAAAAAAAAAAAACTGAAAAAAAAACGGGAAAAAACTGTGGAAAAAAAACCGGAGGAGCTTGCCGAAGATGAGGCCATTACGGATCGCCTTTAGGTGTCCTCTTCAGGATAGCGTCGTTTAAAGAACGAGAGTCAGCACAACGTAAAAAAAAATGAAAAAAAAAACGGAAAAAAGCCGGAAAAAAAATGTGGAAAAAAACGGAGGAGCTTGCCGAAGATAAGGCCATTACGGCTCGCCTTTAGGTGTCCTCCTCAGGTTAGCGTCGTTTAAAGAACGAGAGTCAGCACAACGTAAAAAAAAAATAAAAAAAAAAAACTGAAAAAAAAAACGGAAAAAAACCCATAGAAGCTTGCCAAATATGAGGCCATTACGAGTCGCCTTTAGGTGTCCTCCTCGGGATAACGTCATTTAAAGAACAAGATTCAGCACAACGTAAAAAAAAAAAAAAAAAGAAAAGAAAAAAACTTGGAAAAAAATCGGAAAAAAACCGGAAAAAAAACTGTTTAAAAAAGCCGGAGGAGCTTGTCGAAGATAAGGCCATTACGGCTCGCCTTTAGGTGTCCTCCTCAGGATAGCGTCGTTTAAAGAACGAGAGTCAGCACAACGTAATAAAAAAAAAAACTGAAAAAAAAATGTGGAAAAAAACCCATAGAAGCTTGCCAAATATGAGGCCATTACGAGTCGCCTTTAGGTGTCCTCCTCGGGATAAAGTCATTTAAAGAACAAGAGTCAGCACAATGTAAAAAAAAAAAAAAAAAAAAAAGCTGAAAAAAAATGGGAAAAAACTGTGGAAAAAAAAAACCGGAGGAGCTTGCCGAAGATAAGGCCATTACGGCTCGCCTTTAGGTGTCCTCCTCAGGATAGCGTCGTTTAAAGAACGAGAGTCAGCACAAGGTAAAAAAAAAAAACGAAAAAAAAAACTGAAAAAAAACGGAAAAAATCCGGAAAAAAACTGTGGAAAAAAACCCGAGGAGCTTGCCGAAGATGAGGCCATTACGGCTCGCCTTTAGGTGTCCTCCTCAGGATAGCGTCGTTTAAAGAACGAGAGTCAGCACAACGTAAAAAAAAAAAAAAAAAAAATCCTGAAAAAAAATGGAAAAAAGCCGGAAAAAAACTGTGGAAAAAAACCGGAGGAGCTTGCCGAAGATGAGGCCATTACGGCTCGCCTTTAGGTGTCCTCCGCGGGATAACGTCATTTAAAGAACAAGATTCAGCACAACATAAAAAAAAAAAAAAAGAAAAGAAAAAAACTTGGAAAAAAATCGGAAAAAAACCGAAAAAAAAACTGTGGAAAAAAGCCGGAGGAGCTTGCCGAAGATAAGGCCATTACGGCTCGCCTTTAGGTGTCCTCCTCAGGATAGCGTCGTTTAAAGAACGAGAGTCAGCACAACGTAATAAAAAAAACTGAAAAAAAAAGCTGTGGAAAAAAACCCATAGAAGCTTGCCAAATATGAGGCCATTACGAGTCGCCTTTAGGTGTCCTCCTCGGGATAACGTCATTTAAAGAACAAGAGTCAGCACAATGTAAAAAAAAAAAAAAAAAAAAAAGCTGAAAAAAAACGGGAAAAAACTGTGGAAAAAAAAACCGGAGGAGCTTGCCGAAGATAAGGCCATTACGGCTCGCCTTTAGGTGTCCTCCTCAGGATAGCGTCGTTTAAAGAACGAGAGTCAGCACAACGTAAAAAAAAAAAACTGAAAAAAAACGCAAAAAAGCCGGAAAAAAACTGTGGAAAAAAACCGGAGGAGCTTGCCGAAGATGAGGCCATTACGGCTCGCCTTTAGGTGTCCTCCTCGGGATAACGTCATTTAAAGAACAAGATTCAGCACAACGTAAAAAAAAAAAAAAAGAAAAAAACTCGGAAAAAAACCGGAAAAAAAAACTGTGGAAAAAAGCCGGAGGAGCTTGCCGAAGATAAGGCCATTACGGCTCGCCTTTAGGTTTCCTCCTCAGGATAGCGTCGTTTAAAGAACGAGAGTCAGCACAACGTAATAAAAAAAAACTGAAAAAAAAAACCGTGGAAAAAAACCCATAGAAGCTTGCCAAATATGAGGCCATTACGAGTCGCCTTTAGGTGTCCTCCTCGGGATAACGTCATTTAAAGAACAAGAGTCAGCACAATGGAAAAAAAAAAACTGAGAAAAAAAAACTGAAGAAAAAACGGAAAAAAACTATGGAAAAAAAACCCTAGAAGCTTGTCAAAGATGAGGCCATTACGGCTCGCCTTTAGGTGTCTTCCTCGGGATAACGTCATTTAAAGAACAAGAGTCAGCACAATGTTAAAATAAAAAAAAAAAATCTGAAAAAAAAACGGGAAAAAACTGTGGAAAAAAAAACCGGAGGAGCTTGCCGAAGATGAGGCCATTACGGCTCGCCTTTAGGTGTCCTCCTCAGGATAGCGTCGTTTAAAGAACGAGAGTCAGCACAACGTAAAAAAAAATGAAAAAAAAAACGGAAAAAAGCCGGAAAAAAACTGTGGAAAAAAACCGGAGGAGCTTGCCGAAGATGAAGCCATTACGGCTCGCCTTTAGGTGTCTTCCTCAGGATAGCGTAGTTTAAAGAACGAGAGTCAGCACAAGGTAAAAAAAAAAAAAAAAAAAAAAAAAAAAAAAAAAAAAAAAAAAAAAAAACCCTTAAAAAAACGGAAAGAAGCCGGAAAAAAACTGTGGAAAAAAACCGGAGGAGCTTGCCGAAGATGAGGCCATTACGGCTCGCCTTTAGGTGTCCTCCTCAGGATAACGTCATTTAAAGAACAAGATTCAGCACAACGTAAAAAAAAAAAAAAAAGAAAAGAAAAAAACTTGGAAAAAAATCGGAAAAAAACCGGAAAAAAAAACTGTTTAAAAAAGCCGGAGGAGCTTGTCGAAGATAAGGCCATTACGGCTCGCCTTTAGGTGTCCTCCTCAGGATAGCGTCGTTTAAAGAACGAGAGTCAGCACAACGTAATAAAAAAAAAACTGAAAAAAAAATGTGGAAAAAAACCCATAGAAGCTTGCCAAATATGAGGCCATTACGAGTCGCCTTTAGGTGTCCTCCTCGGGATAAAGTCATTTAAAGAACAAGAGTCAGCACAATGTAAAAAAAAAAAAAAAAAAAAAAAAGCTGAAAAAAAATGGGAAAAAACTGTGGAAAAAAAAAACCGGAGGAGCTTGCCGAAGATAAGGCCATTACGGCTCGCCTTTAGGTGTCCTCCTCAGGATAGCGTCGTTTAAAGAACGAGAGTCAGCACAAGGTAAAAAAAAAAAAACGAAAAAAAAAACTGAAAAAAAACGGAAAAAATCCGGAAAAAAACTGTGGAAAAAAACCCGAGGAGCTTGCCGAAGATGAGGCCATTACGGCTCGCCTTTAGGTGTCCTCCTCAGGATAGCGTCGTTTAAAGAACGAGAGTCAGCACAACGTAAAAAAAAAAAAAAAAAAAATCCTGAAAAAAAACGGAAAAAAGCCGGAAAAAAACTGTGGAAAAAAACCAGAGGAGCTTGCCGAAGATGAGGCCATTACGGCTCGCCTTTAGGTGTCCTCCGCGGGATAACGTCATTTAAAGAACAAGATTCAGCACAACATAAAAAAAAAAAAAAAGAAAAGAAAAAAACTTGGAAAAAAATCGGAAAAAAACCGAAAAAAAAACTGTGGAAAAAAGCCGGAGGAGCTTGCCGAAGATAAGGCCATTACGGCTCGCCTTTAGGTGTCCTCCTCAGGATAGCGTCGTTTAAAGAACGAGAGTCAGCACAACGTAATAAAAAAAACTGAAAAAAAAAGCTGTGGAAAAAAACCCATAGAAGCTTGCCAAATATGAGGCCATTACGAGTCGCCTTTAGGTGTCCTCCTCGGGATAACGTCATTTAAAGAACAAGAGTCAGCACAATGTAAAAAAAAAAAAAAAAAAAAAAAGCTGAAAAAAAACGGGAAAAAACTGTGGAAAAAAAAACCGGAGGAGCTTGCCGAAGATAAGGCCATTACGGCTCGCCTTTAGGTGTCCTCCTCAGGATAGCGTCGTTTAAAGAACGAGAGTCAGCACAACGTAAAAAAAAAAAAACTGAAAAAAAACGCAAAAAAGCCGGAAAAAAACTGTGGAAAAAAACCGGAGGAGCTTGCCGAAGATGAGGCCATTACGGCTCGCCTTTAGGTGTCCTCCTCGGGATAACGTCATTTAAAGAACAAGATTCAGCACAACGTAAAAAAAAAAAAAAAAGAAAAAAACTCGGAAAAAAACCGGAAAAAAAAACTGTGGAAAAAAGCCGGAGGAGCTTGCCGAAGATAAGGCCATTACGGCTCGCCTTTAGGTGTCCTCCTCAGGATAGCGTCATTTAAAGAACGAGAGTCAGCACAACGTAATAAAAAAAAACTGAAAAAAAAAACCGTGGAAAAAAACCCATAGAAGCTTGCCAAATATGAGGCCATTACGAGTCGCCTTTAGGTGTCCTCCTCGGGATAACGTCATTTAAAGAACAAGAGTCAGCACAATGGAAAAAAAAAAAAAACTGAGAAAAAAAAACTGAAGAAAAAACGGAAAAAAACTATGGAAAAAAAACCCTAGAAGCTTGTCAAAGATGAGGCCATTACGGCTCGCCTTTAGGTGTCTTCCTCGGGATAACGTCATTTAAAGAACAAGAGTCAGCACAATGTTAAAATAAAAAAAAAAAAATCTGAAAAAAAACGGGAAAAAACTGTGGAAAAAAAAACCGGAGGAGCTTGCCGAAGATGAGGCCATTACGGCTCGCCTTTAGGTGTCCTCCTCAGGATAGCGTCGTTTAAAGAACGAGAGTCAGCACAACGTAAAAAAAAATGAAAAAAAAAACGGAAAAAAGCCGGAAAAAAACTGTG
>NC_142437.1:53545000-53550000 GCF_059453495.1 Arachis ipaensis | reverse complement strand
TCCTCCTCAGGTTAGCGTCGTTTAAAGAACGAGAGTCAGCACAACGTATAATAAAAAAAAAAAAAAGAAAAAAAAAGAAAAAAAAAAGAAACCTGAAAAAAAACGGAAAGAAGCCGGAAAAAAACTGTGGAAAAAAACCGGAGGAGCTTGCCGAAGATGAGGCCATTACGGCTCGCCTTTTGGTGTCCTCCTCGGGATAACGTCATTTAAAGAACAAGATTCAGCACAACGTAAAAAAAAAAAAAAAAAAAAGAAAAAACTTGGAAAAAAATCGGAAAAAAACCGGAAAAAAAAACTGTGGAAAAAAGCCGGAGGAGCTTGCCGAAGATAAGGCCATTACGGCTCGCCTTTAGGTGTCCTCCTCAGGATAGCGTCGTTTAAAGAACGAGAGTCAGCACAACGTAATAAAAAAAAAACTGTGGAAAAAAAAAACTGTGGAAAAAAACCCATAGAAGCTTGCCAAATATTAGGCCATTACGAGTCGCCTTTAGGTGTCCTCCTCGGGATAACGTCATTTAAAGAACAAGATTCAGCACAACGTAAAAAAAAAAAAAAAAAAAAAAAAAAAAAAAAAAAAAAACTTGGAAAAAAATCGGAAAAAAAACCGGAAAAAAAAACTGTGGAAAAAAGCCGGAGGAGCTTGCCGAAGATAAGGCGATTACGCCACGCCTTTAGGTGTCCTCCTCAGGATAACGTCATTTAAAGAACAAGAGTCAGCACAACGTAAAAAAAAAAAAAATGTGGAAAAAACCGGAGGAGCTTGCCGAAGATAAGGCCATTACGGCTCGCCTTTAGGTGTCCTCCTCAGGTTAGCGTCGTTTAAAGAACGAGAGTCAGCACAACGTATAAAAAAAAAACTGAAAAAAAAATGGAAAAAAACCCATAGAAGCTTGCCAAATATGAGGCCATTACGAGTCGCCTTTAGGTGTCCTCCTCGGGATAACGTCATTTAAAGAACAAGAGTCAGCACAACGTAAAAAAAAAAATAAAAAAAAAAAAAAAAAAAACTGTGTAAAAAACCGGAGGAGCTTGCCGAAGATAAGGCCATTACGGCTCGCCTTTAGGTGTCCTCCTCAGGTTAGCGTCGTTTAAAGAACGAGAGTCAGCACAACGTAAAAAAAAAATAAAAAAATAAAAAAAAACTGAAAAAAAAAACGGAAAAAAACCCATAGAAGCTTGCCAAATATGAGGCCATTATGAGTGGCCTTTAGGTGTCCTCCTCAGGATAGCGTCGTTTAAGGAACGAGAGTCAGCACAACGTAAAAAAAAAAAAAAAAAAAAAACCTGAAAAAAAACTGAAAGAAGCCGGAAAAAAACTGTGGAAAAAAACCGGAGGAGCTTGCCGAAGATGAGGCCATTACGGCTCGCCTTTAGGTGTCCTCCTCGGGATAACGTCATTTAAAGAACAAGATTCAGCACAACGAAAAAAAAAAAAAAAAAAAAAAAAAAAAAAAAACTTGGAAAAAAATCGGAAAAAAACCGGAAAAAAAAACTATGGAAAAAAGCCGGAGGAGCTTGCCGAAGATAAGGCCATTACGGATCGCCTTTAGGTGTCCTCCTCAGGATAGCGTCGTTTAAAGAACGAGAGTCAGCACAACGTAATAAAAAAAAAAAACTGAAAAAAAAACTGTGGAAAAAAACCCATAGAAGCTTGCCAAATATGAGGCCATTACGAGTCGCCTTTAGGTGTCCTCCTCGGGATAACGTCATTTAAAGAACAAGAGTCAGCACAACGTAAAAAAAAAAAACTGTGGAAAAAACCGGAGGAGCTTGCCGAAGATAAGGCCATTACGGCTCGCCTTTAGGTGTCCTCCTCAGGTTAGCGTCGTTTAACGAACGAGAGTCAGCACAACGTATAATAATAAAAAAAAAACTGAAAAAAAAATGGAAAAAAACCCATAGAAACTTGCCAAATATGAGGCCATTACGAGTCACCTTTAGGTGTCCTCCTCAGGATAACGTCATTTAAAGAACAAGAGTCAGCACAATGTAAAAAAAAAAAAAAAACTGAAAAAAAAAACTGAAGAAAAAACGGAAAAAAACTATGGAAAAAAACCCTAGAAGCTTGCCAAAGATGAGGCCATTACGGCTCGCCTTTAGGTGTCTTCCTCGGGATAACGTCATTTAAAGAACAAGAGTCAGCACAATGTTAAAAAAAAAAAAAAAAAAAACTTAAAAAAAAACGGGAAAAAACTGTGGAAAAAAAACCCGGAGGAGCTTGCCGAAGATGAGGCCATTACGGCTCGCCTTTAGGTGTCCTCCTCAAGATAGCGTCGTTTAAAGAACGAGAGTCAGCACAACGTAAAAAAAAAAAAAAAAAAAAAAAAAAAAAAAAAAAAAACGGAAAAAAGCCGGAAAAAAACTGTGGAAAAAAACCGGAGGAGCTTGCCGAAGATGAGGCCATTACGGCTCGCCTTTAGGTGTCCTCCTCAGGATAGCGTCGTTTAAAGAACGAGAGTCAGCACAACGTAAAAAAAAAAAAAAAAAAAAAAAAAAAAAAAAGCTGAAAAAAAACGGAAAAAAGCCGGAAAAAAACTGTGGAAAAAAACCGGAGGAGTGATGAGTATTTTGGTGGAAAAATGAATTTCTCCCAAAACACACAAATCTAACCGGCAAGTGTACCGGGTCGTATCAAGTAATAAAAACTCACGGGAGTGAGGTCGATCCCACAGGGATTGAAGGATTGAGCAATTTTAGCTTAGTGGTTAATTTAGTCAAGCGAATCAAGATTTAGTTGAGTGTTTTGTGATTTGCAGAAATTAAATTGCATGGAATTAAAGAGAACAGGAAATAAATTGCTGAATCTTAAAGAACAAGAAATTAAATGGCAGAAACTTAGAATGCAAGAAATGTAAATTGCGGAATCTTAAAGTGCAAGAAATGTAAATGACTTGAATTGTAAAGGGGATTGGGACTTGGATTTGCAGAAATTAAACAAGGAAAAGTAAATTTGCATCAAGCAGAGAAGTGGAAGAGGGTTTGGGTTAAATCGGATCTTGAAGCAGAAAAGTAAATGAACATGAAAACAGTAAACAGAGAATTAGAAATTGAAAGTTCAGATCTCAGGACCCAGAGACTAGAAAACCGAGTCTAGATCTCAATGCCTTCCTAGATCCAACAAGAACAATTGCAAGGGAATTGTAAATTGCAAGGAAAGTAGATGAAGAGCAATTAACAGAAATTAAATTCAATCAAGCAGTAAATAAAGCAAAGAGATCCAAGGATGAGATTGAAACTGAATTTCTTCAATTCTCCAACCCAAGATCCAAGACAATTGTAATTGAAATTGAAAGCAATAAAACTAAGAGGAAGAGAAGTGAATTCTCCTTCCCCAAGACTAAGAAATTAAAGATCACTCAATATCCAAAGCTCTCCGAAAACTATTATGAAAATTCAAAGGAAAAGCTCCCCGAAGAACTTGAATTCTATCCTATTTATACACTTTCTTCAAATGATCTTCAAGCCTTGAGTTGGGCCTTTGCTCTTGGTGGAATTGGGTTGAAAGAGGCCTTGGTTGATTGCTCTTGGAGTTTGGAGAAGAACCAAAGTGAACCAAATGAACCGGGTTGGAGTTTTGCAAAAGTTGGAGTAAAAGTTTGAGCAAAAGTTAGGGGCTAACTTTTGCTCCAACTTTTCATATCAGCCACCATAACTTGCTGCTATCCACGTTGGGACAAAAGTTAGGGGTCTAACTTTTGCTCCAACTTTGGCCTCCTAATGTGTACTTATGGCGCCAACGTTAGCCCAAAAGTTAGAGGCTAACGTTGGCGCAAACTTTTGCTCCTCCCCTTGTATTTTTCATGTGCCAACGTTAGCCCAAAAGTTAGGGGCTAACGTTGGCGCAAACTTTTGGTGGCCAGGGAGTGATTTTCAAGTTCCAACGTTAGCCCAAAAGTTAGGGGCTAACGTTGGGGCTAACTTTTCACCCAAAAGTTTGTGCAAAAGTTTGAGGCTAACTTTAGGTCCAGCTTTTTGCTTCCTGGTTCAATTTCACTTATTTCATTGTCCTCTCTTTACTCCTAGCTATTCCTTCTTGCTTCAACCTTTCTCCAAGCTTTCTTCACCTATCATTAATCAACCAAACACATCAAAGCTATGCTTAAAATCATGAGATATTCATTCTTTCATAATATGTGACAATTATAGTATAAAATCTCATGAAATAGCATGAATTCATACATGGTTGATTAAATCAAAGGAAGCATGAAAATCTACCTAATTGACTTGCTTGTAGCTCAAGAAAGTGCATAATTCTAATGAAAACAAAAGAAAAAGACTAGTTAAAATAGGGTAAGATGACTTGTCATCAAGGAGCTTGCCGAAGATGAGGCCATTACGGCTCGCCTTTAGGTGTCCTCCTCGGGATAACGTCATTTAAAGAACAAGATTCAGCACAACGTAAAAAAAAAAAGAAAAAAAAAGAAAAAAACTCGGAAAAAATTCGGAAAAAAACCGAAAAAAAAAACTGTGGAAAAAAGCCGGAGGAGCTTGCCGAAGATAATGCCATTACGGCTCGCCTTTAGGTGTCCTCCTCAGGATAGCGTCGTTTAAAGAACGAGAGTCAGCACAACGTAAAACAAAAAAAAAAATGAAAAAAAAATGAAAAAAAAACGGAAAAAAACTGTGGAAAAAAACCCATAGAAGCTTGCCAAATGTGAGGCCATTACGAGTCGCCTTTAGGTGTCCTCCTCGGGATAACGTCATTTAAAGAACAAGAGTCAGCACAACTTTAAAAAAAAAAAAAAAAAAAAAAAAACAGTGGAAAAAACTTGAGGAGCTTGCCGAAGATAAGGCCATTACGGCTCACCTTTCGGTGTCCTCCTCAGGATAGCGTCGTTTAAAGAACGAGAGTCAGCACAACGTAAAATATAAAAAAAAAACGAAAAAAAAATAGAAAAAAACTGTGGAAAAAAAACCGGAGAAGCTGAGGCCATTACGGGTCGCCTTTAGGTGTCCTCCTCGGGATAACGTCATTTAAAGAACAAGAGTCAGCACAACGT
>NC_142437.1:53517500-53520000 GCF_059453495.1 Arachis ipaensis | reverse complement strand
CGGGATAACGTCATTTAAAAAACAAGAGTCTGCACAATGTAAAAAAAAAAAAAAAAACTGAAAAAAAAAACTGAAGAAAAAACGGAAAAAAACTATGGAAAAAAAACCGGAGAAGCTTGCCAAAGATGAGGCCATTACGGCTCGCCTTTAGGTGTCCTCCTCGGGATAACGTCATTTAAAGAACAAAAGTCAGCACAAAAAAAAAAAAACTGAAAAAAAACGGGAAATAACTGTGGAAAAAAAAACCGGAGGAGCTTGCCGAAGATGAGGCCATTACGGCTCGCCTTTAGGTGTCCTCCTCAGGATAGCATCGTTTAAAGAACGAGAGTCAGCACAACATAAAAAAAAAAAAAACTATGGAAAAAAAAACCGGAGAAGCATGCCAAAGATGAGGCCATTACGGCTCGCTTTTAGGTGTCCTCCTCGGGATAAGGTCATTTAAAGAACAAGAGTCAGCACAATGTAAAAAAAAAAAAAAAAAAAAAAAAAAAAAAAAAAAAAAAAAAAAAAAACTGAAAAAAAAATCTGAAGAAAAAACGGAAAAAAACTATGGAAAAAAAAAACCGGAGAAGCTTGCCAAAGATGAGGCTATTACGGCTCGCCTTTAGGTGTCCTCCTCGGGATAACGTCATTTAAAGAACAAGAGTCAGCACAATGTAAAAAAAAAAAAAACTGAAAAAAAATGGAAAAAAGCTGGAAAAAAACTGTGGAAAAAAACCGGAGGAGCTTGCCGAAGATGAGGCCATTACAGCTCGCCTTTAGGTGTCCTCCTCAGGATAGCGTCGTTTAAAGAACGAGAGTCAGCACAACGTAAAAAAAAAAACAAAAAAAACAAAAAAACAAAAAAACAAAAAAACAAAAAAACAAAAACAAAAAAACAAAAAACTGAAAAAAAACGGAAAAAAACTATGGAAAAAAAACCGGAGAAGCTTGCCAAAGATGAGGCCATTATGGCTCGCCTTTCGGTGTCCTCCTCGGGATAACGTCATTTAAAGAACAAGAGTCAGCACAATGTAAAAAAAAAAAAAAAAAAAAAAAACTGAAAAAAAAACTGAAGAAAAAACGGAAAAAAACTATGGAAAAAAACCGGAGAAGCTTGCCAAAGATGAGGCCATTACGGCTCGCCTTTAGGTGTCCTTCTCGGGATAACGTCATTTAAAGAACAAGAGTCAGCACAATGTAAAAAAAAAATGAAAAAAGAAAACTGAAGAAAAAACGGAAAAAAAACTATGGAAAAAAAACCGGAGAAGCTTGCCAAAGATGAGGCCATTACGGCTCGCCTTTAGGTGTCCTCCTCGGGATACGTCATTTAAAGAATAAGAGTCAGCACAATGTATAAAAAAAAATAAAAAAAAAAACTGAAAAAAAAATCTGAAGAAAAAACGAAAAAAAACTATGGAAAAAAATCGGAGAAGGTTGCCAAAGATGAGGCCATTACGGCTCGCCTTTAGGTGTCCTCCTCGGGATAACGTCATTTAAAGAACAAGAGTCAGCACAATGTAAAAAAAAAAAAAACTGAAAAAAAAAACTGAAGAAAAAACGGAAAAAAACTATGGAAAAAAAACCGGAGAAGCTTGCCAAAGATGAGGCCATTACGGCTCGCCTTTAGGTGTCCTCCTCGGGATAACGTCATTTAAAGAACAAGAGTCAGCACAATGTAAAAAAAAAAAAAAAAAAAAAAAAAAAAAAAAAAAAAAAAAAAAAAACTGAAAAAAAAAACTGAAGAAAAAACGGAAAAAAACTATGAAAAAAAAACCGGAGAAGCTTGCCAAAGATGAGGATATTACGGCTCGCCTTTAGGTGTCCTCCTCGGGATAACGTCATTTAAAGAACAAGAGTCAGCACAATGTAAAAAAAAAAAAAAAAAAAAAAAAAAAAAAAAAAAAAAAAAAAAAAAAAAAAACTGAAAAAAAAATCTGAAGAGAAAACGGAAAAAAACTATGGAAAAAAACCGGAGAAGCTTGCCAAAGATGAGGCCATTACGGCTCGCCTTTAGGTGTCCTCCTCGGGATAACGTCATTTAAAGAACAAGAGTCAGCACAATGTAATAAAAAAAAAAAACTGAAAAAAAAAATCTGAAGAAAAAACGAAAAAAAACTATGGAAAAAAACCGGAGAAGGTTGCCAAAGATGAGGCCATTACGGCTCGCCTTTAGGTGTCCTCCTCGGGATAACGTCATTTAAAGAACAAGAGTCAGCACAATGTAAAAAAAAAAAAAAAAAAAAAAAAAACTGAAAAAAAAAACTGAAGAAAAAACGGAAAAAAACTATGGAAAAAAAACCGGAGAAGCTTGCCAAAGATGAGGCCATTACGGCTCGCCTTTAGGTGTCCTCCTCGGGATAACGTCATTTAAAGAACAAGAGTCAGCACAATGTATTAAAAAAAAAAAAAAAAAAAAAAACTGAAGAAAAAACGGAAAAAAACTATGGAAAAAAAACCAGAGAAGCTTGCCAAAGATGAGGCCATTACCGCTCGCCTTTAGGTGTCCTCCTCGGGATAA
>NC_142437.1:53482500-53505000 GCF_059453495.1 Arachis ipaensis | reverse complement strand
CCAAAGATGAGGCCATTACGGCTCGCCTTTAGGTGTCCTCCTCGGGATAACGTCATTTAAAGAACAAGAGTCAGCACAATGTAAAAAAAAAAAAAAAAAAAAAAAAAAAAAAAAAAAAAAAAAAAAAAAACTGAAAAAAAAAACTGAAGAAAAAACGGAAAAAAACTATGGAAAAAAAACCGGAGAAGCTTGCCAAAGATGAGGATATTACGGCTCGCCTTTAGGTGTCCTCCTCGGGATAACGTCATTTAAAGAACAAGAGTCAGCACAATGTAAAAAAAAAAAAAAAAAAAAAAAAAAAAAAAAAAAAAAACTGAAAAAAAAATCTGAAGAAAAAACGAAAAAAAACTATGGAAAAAAACCGGAGAAGGTTGCCAAAGATGAGGCCATTACGGCTCGCCTTTAGGTGTCCTCCTCGGGATAACGTCATTTAAAGAACAAGAGTCAGCACAATGTAAAAAAAAAAAAAAAAAACTGAAAAAAAAATTGAAGAAAAAACGGAAAAAAACTATGGAAAAAAAACCGGAGAAGCTTGCCAAAGATGAGGCCATTACGGCTCGCCTTTAGGTGTCCTCCTCGGGATAACGTCATTTAAAGAACAAGAGTCAGCACAATGTATAAAAAAATAAAAAAAAAAATAAAAAAAAAAAAAAAAACTGAAGAAAAAACGGATAAAAACTGTGGAAAAAAAACCGGAGAAGCTTGCCAAAGATGAGGATATTACGGCTGGCTTTTAAGTGTCCTCCTCGGGATAACGTCATTTAAAGAACAAGAGTCAGCACAATGTTAAAAAAAAAAAAAAAAAAACTGAAGAAAAAACGGAAAAAAACTATGGAAAAAAAACCAGAGAAGCTTGCCAAAGATGAGGCCATTACGGCTCGCCTTTAGGTGTCCTTCTCGAGATAACGTCATTCAAAGAACAAGAGTCAGCACAATGTAAAAAAAAAAAAAAAAAACTGAAAAAAGAAAACTGAAGAAAAAATGGATAAAAACTATTGAAAAAAAACCGGAGAAGCTTGCCAAAGATGAGGCCATTACGGCTCGCCTTTAGGTGTCCTCCTCGGGATAACGTCATTTAAAGAACAAGAGTCAGCACAATGTATATAAAAAAAAAATGAAAAAAAAATCTGAAGAAAAAACGGAAAAAAACTATGGAAAAAAAAACCGGAGAAGCTTGCCAAAGATGAGGCCATTACGGCTCGCCTTTAGGTGTCCTCCTCGGGATAACGTCATTTAAAGAACAAGAGTCAGCACAATGTATAAAAAAAAAAAAAAAAAAAAAAAAAACTGAAAAAAAAATCTGAAGAAAAAACGAAAAAAAACTATGGAAAAAAACCGGAGAAGGTTGCCAAAGATGAGGCCATTACGGCTCGCCTTTAGGTGTCCTCCTCGGGATAACATAATTTAAAGAACAAGAGTCAGCACAATGTAAAAAAAAAAAAAAAAAAACTGAAAAAAAAAAACTGAAGAAAAAACGGAAAAAAACTATGGAAAAAAAACCGGAGAAGCTTGCCAAAGATGAGGCCATTACGGCTCGCCTTTAGGTGTCCTCCTCGGGATAACGTCATTTAAAGAACAAGAGTCAGCACAATGTATAAAAAAAAAAAAAGAAAAAAAAAACTGAAAAAAAAAACTGAAGAAAAAAAGGAAAAAAACTATGGAAAAAAACCGGAGAAGGTTGCCAAAGATGAGGCCATTACGGCTCGCCTTTAGGTGTCCTCCTCGGGATAACGTCATTTAAAGAACAAGAGTCAGCACAATGTAAAAAAAAAAAAAAAAAAAAACTGAAAAAAAAACTGTAGAAAAAACGGAAAAAAACTATGGAAAAAAAACCGGAGAAGCTTGCCAAAGATGAGGCCATTACGGCTCGCCTTTAGGTGTCCTCCTCGGGATAACGTCATTTAAAGAACAAGAGTCAGCCAATGTAAAAAAAAAAAAAAAAAAAAAAACTGAAAAAAAAAACTGAAGAAAAAACGGAAAAAAACTATGGAAAAAAAACCGGAGAAGCTTGCCAAAGATGAGGATATTACGGCTCGCCTTTAGGTGTCCTCCTCGGGATAACGTCATTTAAAGAACAAGAGTCAGCACTGATGACAAGTCATCCTAGCCCATTTTAGCTAGTCTTTTTCTTTTGTTTTCATTAGAATTATGCACTTTCTTAAGCTACAAGCAAGCTAATTGAGTAGATTTTCATGTTTCCCTTGATTGAACCAACCATATGTGAATTCATGCCATTTCATGAGGTTTTGAACTATATTTGTTGCATATTGTGGAAGATTGAATACCTCATGATTTTGAGCAAAACTTTGATTAGTTTGGTTGATCAATGATAGGTGAAGAAGGCTTGGAGAAAGGTTGAAGCAAAGAGGAATGGCTAGGAGTGAAGAGAGGACAATGGAATAAGTGAAAATTGAACCGGGTTGCATGAAGTTAGCCCCAACGTTAGCCCCCTAACTTGGAGGCTAACGTTGGGCATATGAATCACTCTTTGGAAGTAGCCAACGTTAGCTCCAACGTTAGCCCCCTAACTTGGAGGCTAACGTTGGAACTTGAGAGTTTCTCCCTGGGCTACCAACGTTTGCGCCAACGTTAGCCCCCTAACGTGGAGGCTAACGTTGGCACCAATCACACCAAGCAAGGCCAACGTTAGGGTCAAAGTTAGACCCCTAACGTTGGCGCCAACGTCTAAACCAGAAGAATGTGGTTTGCTGATATGAAAAGTTAGGGTCAAAGTTAGACCCCTAACTTTGACCCTAACGTTGAAGACCAACGTTGGCTAACTCCATTTCCGGTTCAATTGGTTCACTTCGGTTCTTCTTCAATCTTCAAGAGCAATCAACCAAGGCCTCTTTCAACGCAATTCCACCAAGAACAAAGGCCCAACTCAAGGCTTGAAGATCATTTTGGAAAGTGTATAAATAGGATAGAATTCAATTTGTTTAGAGAGCTTTTTCGGGAGAGTTTTCTTTTAGAGCTTTCCTTTTAGAATTTTCATAATAGTTTTCCAAGAGCTTTTGAACTTGAGTGAACTTTAATTTCTTGCTT
Organism: Arachis ipaensis; assembly: GCF_059453495.1. Taxonomy (NCBI): domain Eukaryota; kingdom Viridiplantae; phylum Streptophyta; class Magnoliopsida; order Fabales; family Fabaceae; genus Arachis; species Arachis ipaensis. The sequence goes on along the minus strand of NC_142437.1, from coordinate 53,501,955 downwards.
TCATTGCTTTCAATTTCATTTGACTTTTGTCTTGGATCTTGGATTGGAGAATTGAAGAAATTCTGTTTCAATCTCAATCTTGGATCTCTCTGTTTCCTTTACTGTTAATTGAATTAGCATTTCTGTTTCTGTTACTTGATCTTCATCTCTTTTCTTTGCAATTTACAATTTCCTTGCTATGGTTCTTATTGGATCTAGGAAGGCATTGAGATCTAGACTTGGTTTTCTAGTCTCTGGATCCTGAGATCTGAAATTCTCATTTCAATTCCCTGTTTACTGCCTCTTATGTTCATTTACTTTACTGCTTTGTTTCCGGTTCAATCCCAATTCCCCTTCCCTCTTCTGTTTGATGCAATTTAGTTTTTCTTTGTTTAAATTCTGCAAATCCACATCCCAATCCCCTTTACATTTCAAGCAATTTATATTTCTTGCACTTTAAGATTCCGCAATTTACATTTCTTGCACTTTAAGTTTCCGCCATTTAATTTCTTGTTCTTTAAGTTTCAGCAATTTACTTTCCCGCTCTCTTTAATTTCATGCAATTTACATTCTGCAATTCACAAATCACTCAACCAAAACTTGATTCGCTTGACTAAATCAACCACTAAGCTAAAATTGCTCAATCCTTCAATCCCTGTGGGATCGACCTCACTCCCGTGAGTTTTTATTACTTGATACGACCCGGTACACTTGCCGGTTAGTTTTGGGTGTTTTGGTAGAAATTCGTTTCTCACCAAAATAACTCATCAAGTTTTTGGCGCCGTTGCCGGGGATTGATTAGATTGACAATGATTAAGTGAGGTGGTAATCTAGATCAAGCACTTTTTCTTTATTTTTCTTTAACCTTTGATTAACCCACTAACTGTTTGAATTTTTGCTTAAGCTAACTAAAACTTCATTCTAGCAGTAGATTGAAGTATCACTGGTTTGTGTGCTCTTATGTTCTGCTTGTATGTCAGGTACACAAAGAGCCATACCCAATTTTCATGAACAAGACGAAAGAACTCTCAGGAGGTTAAGAAGAGCCGAAAGAGGGAAAAGTATTGTTGGAGAAGAAGAATCTGAGGAAGAATACCACGAGATGGAAGGAGATACATCTAATCCAGGAGAAGGAGTTAATAATCCACCACAACAGAGGAGAGTATTGGCTTCCTATACTTTTGCAAATGCTAGACATTGTGGAAGCAGCATTCTCACCCCTAATGTCAATGCAAATAACTTTGAACTAAAGCCACAACTCATCACATTGGTCCAGAATAACTGCTCATTTGGAGGAGGACCATTGGAGGATCCAAATCAACATCTATCTACCTTCTTGAGGATCTGTGACACTGTCAAATCCAATGGTGTGAATCCTGAGACTTACAAGCTTCTGCTGTTCCCGTTCTCATTAAGGGATAAGGCTGCACAATGGCTTGAAACTTTTCCCCAAGCAAGTATCACTAGTTGGGATGACTTGGTGGCTAAATTTCTAGCCAAATTCTATCCACCCCAGAGAGTCATCAGGCTGAAAACTGAGGTGCAGACATTCACACAATTAGATGCTGAATCCTTGTATGAAGCATGGGAGAGGTACAAAGCCTTAATCAGAAAGTGCCCTCCAGAGATGTTCAATGAATGGGATGTGCTGCAAAATTTCTATGAAGGCCTGACATTGAAATCTCAGGAGGCATTAGATCATTCTGCTGGAGGTTCACTACAACTAATGAAAACTGCTGAGGAAGCTCAGAATCTTGTGGACATGGTGGCCAACAATCAATATTTCTTTGCTCATCAAAGAAGCCGCCAACCATCACAAAGAAGAGGAGTAATGGAACTAGACGGAGTGGATTCAATCCTAGCTCAAAACAAGATGATGCAGCAGCAATTTCAACAACAATTTGAGCAAATGGCTAAGAGGATTGACAGTCTCCAAGTTGCAGCAGTCAACACTAGCCAGCCATCAACCACTTGGGGTCAGAGTGAAGAGACTTGATGAGATATTTTGATGAGAAACGAATTTCTACCAAAACACCCAAAACTAACCGGCAAGTGTACCGGGTCGTATCAAGTAATAAAAACTCACGGAAGTGAGGTCGATCCCACAGGGATTGAAGGATTGAGCAATTTTAGTTTAGTGGTTGATTTAGTCAAGCGAATCAAGTGTTGGTTGGGTGATTTGTGATTTGCAGAATGTAAATTGCATGAAATTAAAGAGAGCGGGAAAGTAAATTGCTGAAACTTAAAGGACAAGAAATTAAATGACAGAAACTTAAAGTGCAAGAAATGTAAATTGCAGAATCTTAAAGTGCAAGAAATGTAAATTGCTTGAAAAGTAAAGGGGATTGGGATGAGGATTTGCAGAATTTAAACAAGGGAAAACTAAATTGCATCAAACAGAAGAGGAAAAGGGAGTTGGGATTGAACCGGATCTTATAACAGCAAAGTAAATGAACAATGAAAGCATTAAACAGAGAATTGAAATGAGAATTTAGATCTCAGGACCCAGAGACTAGAAAACCAAGTCTAGATCTCAATGCCTTCCTAGATCCCACAAGAACAATAGCAAGGAAATTGTAAATTGCAAAGAAAAGAGATGAAGATCAAGTAACAGAAACAGAAATGCTAATTCAATTAACAGTAAAGGAAACAGAGAGATCCAAGATTGAGATTGAAACAGAATTTCTTCAATTCTCCAATCCAAGATCCAAGACAAAAGTCAAAATGAAATTGAAAGCAATGAAAGCAAGAAATTAAAGTTCACTCAAGTTCAAAAGCTCTTCGAAAACTATTATGAAAATTCTAAAAGGAAAGCTCTAAAAGAAAACTCTCCCGAAAAAGCTCTCTAAACAAATTGAATTCTATCCTATTTATACACTTTCCAAAATGATCTTCAAGCCTTGAGTTGGGCCTTTGTTCTTGGTGGAATTGGGTTGAAAGAGGCCTTGGTTGATTGCTCTTGAAGATTGAAGAAGAACCGAAGTGAACCAATTGAACCGGAAATGGAGTTAGCCAACGTTGGTCTTCAACGTTAGGGTCAAAGTTAGGGGTCTAACTTTGACCCTAACTTTTCATATCAGCAAACCACATTCTTCTGGTTTAGACGTTGGCGCCAACGTTAGGGGTCTAACTTTGACCCTAACGTTGGCCTTGCTTGGTGTGATTGGTGCCAACGTTAGCCTCCACGTTAGGGGGCTAACGTTGGCGCAAACGTTGCCTACTCCCCCATTGTGATTTAAGTGCCAACGTTAGCCTCCAAGTTAGGGGGCTAACGTTGGCGCAAACGTTGGTAGCCCAGGGAGAAACTCTCAAGTTCCAACGTTAGCCTCCAAGTTAGGGGGCTAACGTTGGAGCTAACGTTGGCTACTTCCAAAGAGTGATTCATATGCCCAACGTTAGCCTCCAAGTTAGGGGGCTAACGTTGGGGCTAACTTCATGCAACCCGGTTCAATTTTCACTTATTCCATTGTCCTCTCTTCACTCCTAGCCATTCCTCTTTGCTTCAACCTTTCTCCAAGCCTTCTTCACCTATCATTGATCAACCAAACTAATCAAAGTTTTGCTCAAAATCATGAGGTATTCAATCTTCCACAATATGCAACAAATATAGTTCAAAACCTCATGAAATGGCATGAATTCACATATGGTTGGTTCAATCAAGGGAAACATGAAAATCTACTCAATTAGCTTGCTTGTAGCTTAAGAAAGTGCATAATTCTAATGAAAACAAAAGAAAAAGACTAGCTAAAATGGGCTAGGATGACTTGTCATCACAACACCAAACTTAAAGCTTGCTTGTCCCCAAGCAAGAAATGAATTTATTAAGAAGAAAGAATGAAATGGAAGAGGAAGTTCATGCTAGCAAAGTGTTATTGATAGTTCATGGGGTTTTATGTGGATATGCAAATGCTCACTTCTTATTGACTCCTAGGCCTAGAAAGTTTCCTTCAAGTTTCAAGTGACATACTGCTATGACCTCTCATTATTCCTTTATCCTTGGCTATTACTTTATTCAAAAGCTTTATTTGAGTGTCATGTGTAGCAAGTTCATTTTCTTTTTATACTTGACACATTATTCACCATAGACACTTGGCTCACATTCCTTCTTAAAACATTGATGCCCAGCACCTCTTTGGGCTACTAAATGCTTTGTAGTTAGGTTGCTCTTGATAGTGGATTTTCAGCTGATGATCCCGGGTTAGTTAACCCAAGTCACCAAGTGTTGAGGCACTCCTAAGAGCTTACTAATCCAAGCAGATCCTAGTACAAAAACATCACAGGCATATATTTCAGAGTTCAAGCTATTGGTGTCCAGCTTTATTTCTTTTTGTTTTTCTTTTGTTTTGCCACCTTTTAGCTTTCTTTGTTCTTTCTTTCTTTTTTTGTTTTTCTTTCTAACCAAGGAATTCTATTCAATTGAGATTCATAGACAATAGGCCACTCTCTACTTAGAAGGAGATATCTTAGCTCTTTATTCACTAAAGTGAGTTATAATGCAATCACACACACCACCACTTACTTTTATTCCACTTCTAACTAACAGAGACCATTTCACTTCACATTCAAACCGTTCTTTTATTAAATTTAAAGATGCAGGGGACAACACATACTTCTTGTTAAGTGAAAATGAACACACAAGCCAACACATGAACTAGCTTACTTATTTTGAAATAACCAACACAATGCAAAGACTTTTAAATGACTACAAAAAAAAAAAAAAAATTTCAAAAACAGATTGGAACAGATAGAATGCATGTTGTGATGATCAAGGAGCAAATCCACCTTTTATTTGTCATGCCTTTTCTTTCTCCTTTCATATACTTGGCTGCTAGTGTTCCCACCATCTTTGTTTGGTGGTTCTTGATCTTGCCAAAAGCCAGCCTTGTTCATAGCCTCCTCCACTCTATCTTCAAGTCTCATAGCCCTGTTCACTTCCATCTCACTTCTCATTTTGAAAAATTCATCAAAAGTTGGGAATGCCGGATCCATGTGATGCAAATGTTCTCCAATATAGTTTAGTTTGATTTGGCTATTGACATTGTAATCGGCTTGCACTTCATACCTTGCTTCTTGGAGTGTTGTGAACTCCTTGAAGGCCTTCAAACTTTCAGCTTGCATTTGTTCCAACTTCCCAAAAGATTCATGAGATTGAAAGGCATGTTCTTCTTGCATCGCAAGAAATCTTGACTCGAATTCATTTTGTTTGTTGATTATTCTCAGCTCTCTTTCTTCTTGTGCTTGTTGGTTTTGCATGTACAGAGAATGATATTCCTCTTGCCTTGCTTGGATTCTTGTGTATTGCTGAGATAACCTCCCTATTGCTTCTTGCATTTGAGTCATGTCCATATTGCCTTGTGAGAAAAAGTGTGGCTGTTCCTCCTCCTCTTGTGGCTCTTCTTCCATGTGGGGCTCATCTTCTTCCATTTGCTCTTCTCTTTCCCTTCCTCCATGTGGCCTTCGGCCTTGGTGTGCTTCAAGGGGCATCGTCATTCGTTCAATAGTTATGGGCATGCCTTGGCTTAGCCACATTGGATTCTCCTCTTCCAATGGAACTTTGGCCTTTGCACACAACTTCCAAATGGTGCTTGGATAGTACAACCAAGATCCGGCCGAATTTTTTTCAGCTATCTTTAGGATGTCTCTTGCAAGGATCTCATGAACTCTTATCTCTCCACCCACCATGATACAATGCAGCATTAAGGCTCTCTCCCTGTTAACTTCTGAGGTGTTCACTGTCCCCAGAATTGACCTTTTCATCAACTCATACCATCCTTTTGCCTCCGGAATGAGGTTACATCTCTTCAAGAACTTGTATCTGTTCTTGTCATCTCCCTCCCATCTTGAGTTCTCAAAACAAATGTCTCTTGCAATCTCTTCATAATTTTGATCCTCAGTCAATCTTTGTTGGTATCCCGGTTCATCAAAGCGCACTGACTTTAGTTTCAAAACTTTCTTGATTGCATCTGGGCCAAAGTCTACTTCCACCCCACGCACATAGCTCTTGTACGTTGGGGGTTCACGCATGTCAATCCTTGGGGCATTTGCATAAAACTCTCTTATAATATTGGCATTAATTCGAGAGATTGGTGATGTAAGTTCCTCCCATCTCCTCTTCCGGATCTTGTTCTTTATTTCTTGACACCCATCATCCGGCAACATGAATGGAATCTCAGGATAAATTTTTTTCTCGTTCATCCATTGAATTTGCATTTGATGAGACCAAGACTTGAACTTCCATTGGTCATACTCATGTGTTTCTTCCTCTACTATTGGATCTTTTCCTTTTCGTCGTTTGGTTCTTGAGGAGGATGCCATAATCACTTGGTTGGTTGAGAGGGAATGTGGAGAGTGTTGGAGAGTTTGATGTGTGGTTGGAGGAAAAAAAAAAAAGAGGTTCGGACTGAACTTGCTAGGGAATTATGAAGAGAAGATTGAGTGTTTGGAGTTTAAAGTAAAAGAAAAGGTTGCACAAGACTTGTAATGTTGAGGAGTGATTCGGTCATGTGCATGGCTTGAAGGTGGTATGCTTTTATATGAGAAATAGAGGGCTAGGATGCAATTAAGCACCATGGGGATCAAGGGTGTGCATGTATGGATGAATGAAGACAAAATTTGCTCCTTCCCTAGCCTTTGCCGTGATCATTTTCAATGAGGGGCAGATTTCTTCCTTGAAGCATGTGATATGATTTTGTCCTTATGCTAAGCTTTCTTTTGTCTTGTCCTTCTTTTCATTGAAGATTCTTTGACCTCCTAGTCATCACAACAAGACACATGCATTAGTCTTATCCCACCGTAGCAATATTATTCTTTTTAGTTAAAAATATGTGAACTATCAATTCTTATCTCATGTGAGCCGTGACACTTCCTTTGGGGGACACCAAACTTGATGTTTGGTAATATATAAGGAAAATGAGTTTCTTCCTCCAATTAGTGAAGTTTAAATGTTCATAAGAATTGTTTTCATCATACTTTTCTTTTTCTCTTTTTTTTTTTTTTTTTTTTTTTTTTTTTTTCATGAAGGATTAATTGTATCCTTGAATTGGTGCATCAAGGTTTGATGAACACCAAACTTGCTTCTTGTCAAAGGGTTCATCACAATTAATACCTTCATTAAAAGAAAATTCTATTTATAAGGTTTTGAAAAAAATGACAAATGTATGATTATTGATGCATGAATTTCAGATTCTCATGAAGCTATGTGGACACCAAACTTAGTGTTCGGCCATATGCTCTATCAAAACATTTTAAGCATGTAAAACAAAATTCTTTATGATATTGGTTAAGTGTGCTTAAAGATATATCAACTTAGCATATGTTTCAAAATAGTGCATGCAATAAGTGGACATGTTCATGAAAAGAGAAAAGAATTCATGCATCAGGTGACCATAGTTTATTGAATGTAAAATGACAAGAATCTTAAAGCATGGGTTGCCTCCCATGGAGCGCTCTTTTATTGTCACTAGCTTGACATTGAAGCTTTCTTTTATGGTGGTTGATGACTGTAGTGCCTCAACTTGTCCCCTCTGATCGTGAGCTTCTTCTTTGTTCCTTGGTGCTCTATCTCAGCATGTTCTAGTGATAATATTTTGCTCACAGTGTAGTAATCGTTAGTCTGTTGGTCTGTTCCCAGTTGTTGATAGACTAACTGCACTTTGTCACCTTTGAAGAGCCCTTCTGTTGGGATTTTTTTGTTCTTCCACCCCTTTTTGATTCTGTTTTTGTTTTTCTTCCTTCCTTTTGTTAATTCTTCTTCTTTGAAAACAGGCTCCCTTTTGAAATTCCTTTTCTTAGTTGCCAATACTACAATGTTCCCTTGAGCTTCTTCATTACTTTGCACAGTCTCTTTCTCTTTTTGGCCTGCTGTATCGTCTATCTCTTGCTTGGGAGGGCAGTTGTTGTTTGTCTTGTTGATTTCCTCCCTCCACTGCAGATTCTCCTTGTCTGTTTCTGTACCATCCTTCTTTTCATTACTGTTCGGTGTTTCTGGTAGTACACTCAGAGTGATACTTTCATTATGCATCCTGAGGGTTAATTCTCCTTGCTCTATGTCTATGATGGCCCTAGCAGTGGCTAAAAACGGTCTTCCCAGTATAATGGAATCGCCCTCATCCTGATTCGAATCCAGGATCACAAAATCTGCTGGGAAGATGAATCTGTCTACTTTGACTAGAAGGTTCTCAATTATACCACTGGGGCATATCACTGATTTGTCCACCAATTCTAGAGACATCTGTACCGGTTTTACCTCTTTTATGCCTAACTTTTTCACTAGAGAAGCAGGCATCAGATTGATACTAGCTCCCAAGTCACACATCGCCTTCTTGATAGTCATACTGCCAATGGCGCAGGGTAGAAAGAAACTCCTAGGGTCCTCAAGTTTGGGAGGAAGTCCCTTCTGGATTAGTGCTCTGCATTCCTCAGTGAGCAGTACAGTTTCATTAACTTGCCAACTCCTCTTCTTGTTGATAAGTTCCTTCAAGAACTTTGCGTACAGGGGCATTTGCTCAAGTGCTTCAGTTAAGGGAATATTGATTTCTAACTTCTTGAAGATTTCAAGAAATTTTGGGAAGTGTTGGTCCTTAGTTTCCTTGTTAAACCTTTGAGGATATGGCAAGGGAGGAGTGAAGTTATTTCCCTGCCTTTGGTCCTTAGTTGGTCCTTCAATTACTTCCTTTCCCTTTCTTGATTTTTGTGGCTGATCTTCTTTTTCTTGAACTTGATTCTGAGTTGGCTTGCTTGCTGCCTCCTTCTTGTCATTGACTTTCTCTTCTTCAGCTTGTTTCTTGTCACTTTCCTTTGGCTTCTTGGTTGCTTCTTCATTTTTCACCAAGACTTTTCCACTCCTCAATTGTATTGCCTTGCATTCTTCCTTAGGATTTGGGATTGTGTCACTTGGCAGTGAGCTTGAAGATTTCTCAACAGAAATCTGTTTGGAGATTTGCCCAATTTGCCTCTCTAGGCTCTTCATGGAGGCTTCATGGTTCTTGGTTGTCATTTCTTGGTGTTTCCACATTTTGTCTATCAAGGTTTCCAAGTTGGTGAGTCTGTGAGATTCAGGTGATGCTTGTGGTGGGTTGTGAAATGTGGATGGTGGATGGTAGACATTTTGGTTGGTGGGTTGGTTATTAGATTGGTAATGGTTGGGGTTGGAGTAGTTGTTTTGAGGTTTTCTGTAGGGGTTTTGGTTGGTTTGCTGCTGGTTGTGGTTTTGGTTGTTTCTTAAAGTGTTTTGGTTTGAGTTTCTCTGCCATGGTTGTTGATTTTGGTTGTGATTGTCTCCCCACCTAAGGTTTGGGTGGTTCTTCCAAGAAGGGTTGTAAGTGTCACCATATACTTCATTTGGCCCAGAATTTTGGTTGTGCATGTACTGGACTTGTTCTTGTTGTTGCTCCTCTTGAGTCTCTTCACTCTGACCCCATGTGGTTGATGGCTGGCTAGTGTTGACTGCTGCAACTTGGAGACTGTCAATCCTCTTAGCCATTTGCTCAAATTGTTGTTGAAATTGCTGCTGCATCATCTTGTTTTGAGCTAGGATTGAATCCACTCCGTCTAGTTCCATTACTCCTCTTCTTTGTGATGGTTGGCGGCTTCTTTGATGAGCAAAGAAATATTGATTGTTGGCCACCATGTCCACAAGATTCTGAGCTTCCTCAGCAGTTTTCATTAGTTGTAGTGAACCTCCAGCAGAATGATCTAATGCCTCCTGAGATTTCAATGTCAGGCCTTCATAGAAATTTTGCAGCACATCCCATTCATTGAACATCTCTGGAGGGCACTTTCTGATTAAGGCTTTGTACCTCTCCCATGCTTCATACAAGGATTCAGCATCTAATTGTGTGAATGTCTGCACCTCAGTTTTCAGCCTGATGACTCTCTGGGGTGGATAGAATTTGGCTAGAAATTTAGCCACCAAGTCATCCCAACTAGTGATACTTGCTTGGGGAAAAGTTTCAAGCCATTGTGCAGCCTTATCCCTTAATGAGAACGGGAACAGCAGAAGCTTGTAAGTCTCAGGATTCACACCATTGGATTTGACAGTGTCACAGATCCTCAAGAAGGTAGATAGATGTTGATTTGGATCCTCCAATGGTCCTCCTCCAAATGAGCAGTTATTCTGGACCAATGTGATGAGTTGTGGCTTCAGTTCAAAGTTATTTGCATTGACATTAGGGGTGAGAATGCTGCTTCCACAGTGTCTAGCATTTGCAAAAGTATAGGAAGCCAATACTCTCCTCTGTTGTGGTGGATTATTAACTCCTTCTCCTGGATTAGATGTATCTCCTTCCATCTCGTGGTATTCTTCCTCAGATTCTTCTTCTCCAACAATACTTTTCCCTCTTTCGGCTCTTCTTAACCTCCTGAGAGTTCTTTCGTCTTGTTCATGAAAATTGGGTATGGCTCTTTGTGTACCTGACATACAAGCAGAACATAAGAGCACACAAACCAGTGATACTTCAATCTACTGCTAGAATGAAGTTTTAGTTAGCTTAAGCAAAAATTCAAACAGTTAGTGGGTTAATCAAAGGTTAAAGAAAAATAAAGAAAAAGTGCTTGATCTAGATTACCACCTCACTTAATCATTGTCAATCTAATCAATCCCCGGCAACGGCGCCAAAAACTTGATGAGATATTTTGATGAGAAACGAATTTCTACCAAAACACCCAAAACTAACCGGCAAGTGTACCGGGTCGTATCAAGTAATAAAAACTCACGGAAGTGAGGTCGATCCCACAGGGATTGAAGGATTGAGCAATTTTAGTTTAGTGGTTGATTTAGTCAAGCGAATCAAGTGTTGGTTGGGTGATTTGTGATTTGCAGAATGTAAATTGCATGAAATTAAAGAGAGCGGGAAAGTAAATTGCTGAAACTTAAAGGACAAGAAATTAAATGACAGAAACTTAAAGTGCAAGAAATGTAAATTGCAGAATCTTAAAGTGCAAGAAATGTAAATTGCTTGAAAAGTAAAGGGGATTGGGATGAGGATTTGCAGAATTTAAACAAGGGAAAACTAAATTGCATCAAACAGAAGAGGAAAAGGGAGTTGGGATTGAACCGGATCTTATAACAGCAAAGTAAATGAACAATGAAAGCATTAAACAGAGAATTGAAATGAGAATTTAGATCTCAGGACCCAGAGACTAGAAAACCAAGTCTAGATCTCAATGCCTTCCTAGATCCCACAAGAACAATAGCAAGGAAATTGTAAATTGCAAAGAAAAGAGATGAAGATCAAGTAACAGAAACAGAAATGCTAATTCAATTAACAGTAAAGGAAACAGAGAGATCCAAGATTGAGATTGAAACAGAATTTCTTCAATTCTCCAATCCAAGATCCAAGACAAAAGTCAAAATGAAATTGAAAGCAATGAAAGCAAGAAATTAAAGTTCACTCAAGTTCAAAAGCTCTTCGAAAACTATTATGAAAATTCTAAAAGGAAAGCTCTAAAAGAAAACTCTCCCGAAAAAGCTCTCTAAACAAATTGAATTCTATCCTATTTATACACTTTCCAAAATGATCTTCAAGCCTTGAGTTGGGCCTTTGTTCTTGGTGGAATTGGGTTGAAAGAGGCCTTGGTTGATTGCTCTTGAAGATTGAAGAAGAACCGAAGTGAACCAATTGAACCGGAAATGGAGTTAGCCAACGTTGGTCTTCAACGTTAGGGTCAAAGTTAGGGGTCTAACTTTGACCCTAACTTTTCATATCAGCAAACCACATTCTTCTGGTTTAGACGTTGGCGCCAACGTTAGGGGTCTAACTTTGACCCTAACGTTGGCCTTGCTTGGTGTGATTGGTGCCAACGTTAGCCTCCACGTTAGGGGGCTAACGTTGGCGCAAACGTTGCCTACTCCCCCATTGTGATTTAAGTGCCAACGTTAGCCTCCAAGTTAGGGGGCTAACGTTGGCGCAAACGTTGGTAGCCCAGGGAGAAACTCTCAAGTTCCAACGTTAGCCTCCAAGTTAGGGGGCTAACGTTGGAGCTAACGTTGGCTACTTCCAAAGAGTGATTCATATGCCCAACGTTAGCCTCCAAGTTAGGGGGCTAACGTTGGGGCTAACTTCATGCAACCCGGTTCAATTTTCACTTATTCCATTGTCCTCTCTTCACTCCTAGCCATTCCTCTTTGCTTCAACCTTTCTCCAAGCCTTCTTCACCTATCATTGATCAACCAAACTAATCAAAGTTTTGCTCAAAATCATGAGGTATTCAATCTTCCACAATATGCAACAAATATAGTTCAAAACCTCATGAAATGGCATGAATTCACATATGGTTGGTTCAATCAAGGGAAACATGAAAATCTACTCAATTAGCTTGCTTGTAGCTTAAGAAAGTGCATAATTCTAATGAAAACAAAAGAAAAAGACTAGCTAAAATGGGCTAGGATGACTTGTCATCAAGACTCAAGAGGAGCAACAACAAGAACAAGTCCAGTACATGCACAACCAAAATTCTGGGCCAAATGAAGTATATGGTGACACTTACAACCCTTCTTGGAAGAACCACCCAAACCTTAGGTGGGGAGACAATCACAACCAAAATCAACAACCATGGCAGAGAAACTCAAACCAAAACACTTTAAGAAACAACCAAAACCACAACCAGCAGCAAACCAACCAAAACCCCTACAGAGAACCTCAAAACAACTACTCCAACCCCAACCATTACCAATCTAATAACCAACCCACCAACCAAAATGTCTACCATCCACCATCCACATTTCACAACCCACCACAAGCATCACCTGAATCTCACAGACTCACCAACTTGGAAACCTTGATAGACAAAATGTGGAAACACCAAGAAATGACAACCAAGAACCATGAAGCCTCCATGAAGAGCCTAGAGAGGCAAATTGGGCAAATCTCCAAACAGATTTCTGTTGAGAAATCTTCAAGCTCACTGCCAAGTGACACAATCCCAAATCCTAAGGAAGAATGCAAGGCAATACAATTGAGGAGTGGAAAAGTCTTGGTGAAAAATGAAGAAGCAACCAAGAAGCCAAAGGAAAGTGACAAGAAACAAGCTGAAGAAGAGAAAGTCAATGACAAGAAGGAGGCAGCAAGCAAGCCAACTCAGAATCAAGTTCAAGAAAAAGAAGATCAGCCACAAAAATCAAGAAAGGGAAAGGAAGTAATTGAAGGACCAACTAAGGACCAAAGGCAGGGAAATAACTTCACTCCTCCCTTGCCATACCCTCAGAGGTTCAACAAAGAGATTAATGACAAGCATTTTCACAAATTCCTTGAGATTTTTAAGAAGCTGGAAATCAACATTCCCTTGGCCGAAGCACTTGAGCAAATGCCTCTATATTCCAAGTTTCTGAAGGATCTTATCAACAAGAAAAGAAGTTGGCTTGAAAGGGAAACCATATTACTCACAGAGGAATGCAGTGCTGTAATCCAACGGGGTATTCCACCAAAACTTAAGGATCCGGGAAGCTTTGTAGTCTCATGCACTATTGGCAAGATAATTCTCAACAAGGCCCTCTGTGACCTGGGTGCCAGCATCAACTTAATGCCTCTCTCAATGATGAGAAAACTTGCCATAGAAGAACTTAAACCCACCAGGATGTCGCTAGTCATGGCTGACAGATCAATCAAGACACCTAATGGAATTGTGGAGAATCTGTTAGTAAAGATTGGGGAGTTTATCTTCCCAGCAGATTTTGTAATTTTGGATACCGAAGAAGAAGGAAACGACTCAATCATTCTGGGAAGGCCATTTCTACACACAGCAAGGGCCATCATTGATGTTGAAAAAGGAGAAATGACCTTCAGGGTCCATAATGAACAAATGATTATAAATGTGTTCAAATCAATGCAAAACGCTCCTGAGCAAGAAGATTATGTGAGAGTGGATATGATAGATAGTTTGGTGGAAGAAACTTTGGAAGAAAAGTTTCAAGAGCAAGAAGGAAATCAAGAAACAACAGAGGAACAAGTGGCTGAGACCTTTACTGAGCAATATGAAAGGCAAGATAAGAAAGAAGATGTACGAAGACAAGAATTGAAACCTTTACCCACCCATCTCAAATATGCATTCCTTGGCACATCGGAGAGCCTCCCAGTAATCATTAATTCATCCCTGTCAAAGAAGGAAGAAGGAGAACTTCTTGATGTACTCAAAGCTCACAAAGATGCTTTAGGATGGACCATTGATGATCTGAAGGGAATCAGCCCTGCAGTATGTATGCATAAGATCCTCTTGGAAGATAATTCCAAACCAGTGGTTCAACCACAAAGAAGGCTAAATCCTACAATGAAGGAAGTTGTCCAGAAGGAAGTAATGAAGTTGTGGAATGCAGGGATAATATTCCCAATATCTGACAGCCCATGGGTAAGCCCAGTTCAAGTTGTACCAAAGAAGGGAGGAATGACAGTCATCACTAATGAGAAGAATGAGTTGATCCCTACTAGAACAGTGACTGGGTGGAGAATGTGCATAGACTATAGAAGATTGAATGATGCCACCAGGAAGGATCATTTCCCTCTCCCATTCATTGATCAGATGCTGGAAAGGTTAGCCGGCCATGCCTATTACTGTTTCTTGGACGGATATTCTGGGTATAATCAAATCGTGGTAGACCCCAAGGACCAAGAGAAAACTGCCTTCACATGTCCATTTGGAGTTTTTGCGTATAGGCGGATGCCTTTTGGGCTCTGCAACGCCCCTGCCACATTTCAAAGGTGTATGCTCTCCATTTTTTCTGATATGGTCGAAAAATTTTTAGAAGTCTTCATGGATGACTTCTCTGTTTTTGGTGATAATTTCAATGCTTGCCTAAACCATTTAACTCTTGTCTTGAAACGGTGCCAAGAAACTAATTTGGTTTTAAACTGGGAGAAATGCCATTTTATGGTACCCGAAGGAATTGTTCTTGGCCATAAAGTCTCAAGAAAAGGGATAGAGGTTGATAAGGCAAAAGTTGAGATTATAGAAAAACTCCCTCCACCAATTAATGTGAAATCTGTTAGAAGTTTCTTGGGGCATGCCGGATTTTACAGAAGGTTTATCAAGGACTTTTCAAAAATAGCCAAACCTTTAAGTAATCTGTTAATGCTTGATAACCCTTTTGTTTTTGATGAAAACTGTCAGCATGCATTTGAAACTTTAAAAAATAAACTCACAACAGCACCAATAATCACACCCCCAGATTGGGGATTACCTTTTGAACTCATGTGTGATGCAAGTGACATTGCAATTGGTGCTGTACTTGGGCAAAAGAAGGGGAATTTGCATCATGTCATATATTACGCAAGTAAAGTGTTGAATGAGGCCCAAAGAAATTACACTACAACAGAAAAAGAGTTGCTAGCTGTAGTCTATGCATTTGATAAGTTTAGATCATATCTGATAGGATCGAAGGTTGTAGTTTATACTGATCATGCTGCACTTAAGTATTTGATGTCAAAACAGGATGCTAAACCAAGACTCATCAGGTGGATACTGCTTCTACAAGAATTTGACATTGAAATAAGAGATAGGAAGGGCACTGAAAACCAGGTCGCTGATCATCTGTCAAGACTACCACATGAAACAAATCAAAAAGCATCCCAGCCAATAAATGAAAGCTTCCCAGATGAGCACCTTCTGCAGATCCATCAAGCACCTTGGTTTGCTGACATAGCAAATTACAAAGTGGGAAGGAAGATACCGCAAGAATTCTCTAAGCAACAAGTGAAGAAGTTGATTAAAGAAGCAAGGAAATTTTTATGGGATGAACCCTTCTTATTCAAGAGATGCTCTGATGGAGTGATCAGGAGGTGTATTCCTGAAAGTGAAGTGAGGGACATCTTGTGGCATTGTCATGGTTCAGCTTATGGTGGACACTTTGGCCCAGAAAAAACAGCCGCAAAAATACTACAGAGTGGCTTCTATTGGCCAACTATTTTCAAGGATGCCAGAAGATATGTACACCAATGTAATGAATGCCAGAAAGCAGGAGGATTAACAAGAAGGAATGAGATGCCTCAAAATTTTATCTTGGAATTAGAATTGTTCGATCTGTGGGGAATTGATTTCATGGGGCCTTTTCCTCCTTCCTATTCTTTTAGATACATCCTGGTAGTAGTGGAATATGTCTCAAAATGGGTAGAAGCTATAGCCACAACCACCTGTGATGCACAGATCGTCCTCCAATTCCTCAAAAAGCACATCTTCACTAGGTTTGGAGTGCCCAAAAGTCTTATTAGTGATGGTGGTAGTCACTTTTGCAACAAACAAATGGAGAAACTCCTTCACAAATATGGAGTAATTCACAAAGTAGCCACACCCTACCACCCTCAGACTAACGGCCAAGCTGAACTTGCAAATAGAGAATTAAAGAAGATCCTAGAGAAAACAGTGGGAATCACAAGAAAGGATTGGGCTAGAAAGCTAGAGGATGCACTGTGGGCATATAGGACAGCTTTTAAAACTCCTATTGGCAAGTCACCCTTTCAGCTATTGTATGGCAAATCCTGCCACCTCCCTGTAGAGCTTGAACATAGAGCTTTTTGGGCCACTAAACTCCTCAACCTTGACCCCCAAGCTGCAGGAGAAAAAAGGTTGTTACAACTAAATGAACTGGATGAATTCAGACTGGAAGCTTATGAAAATGCGAAGATATACAAGGAGAAAGCTAAGAAGTGGCATGACAAGAAGATCACAAAGAAGGAATTCAAGCCTGGACAACAAGTACTCCTGTATAATTCAAGGCTTAAAATCTTCCCTGGCAAACTGAAGTCTAAATGGACTGGCCCATACTTGGTGACAAAGATTTTTCCCTATGGGAATATTGAACTGCTAGATGAGGCAACAAAGAATCAATTCACTGTGAATGGGCACAGAGCAAAGTTGTACTTAGGAGGACAATGGGTTAAGGAAAAAGAGGTTCAACACCTACAGCCCTCTTAAAAAGAATTGAAAGATGTCAAGCTAGTGACAATAAAAGAGCGCTTGTTGGGAGGCAACCCAACCGGAGGTACTTTTCTTTCATAGTTAGTTCAATAAAAAGGTTAAATGAGTAGTATGTATTGCAAGGAGCTAAGTTTGGTGTTTCACACCAAAACATATTAAGGGAGAATGAAGGATTCTAAGTTTGGTGTTCCACCAAAATCTTACTTAAAAGCACATTCTCACTTTCTATATAAAGAGCTACCAGCTCCAAGCAATCTGACAAATCATTTAAGCATTGTCTGTTTCTAGTTTTCAATTTTATTACCTTTAGCGAAGATTTAAGCTTTCACATATGGTTATGGATAAGAAACATGGCAAGAGACTGAGTTTGGTGTTCACACACCAAAGTAAGTTCAAACGCCTACAAGAAAGTCTTGCACACTAACAAATCACATAAGGGCTTGAGAAACAAGCAACTTCCATTAACACTGCAGAAAATCAATCACTCTTATGGGAGGACTACTCACCATTAGCTGAGATGAAAGAAGAAGGAGCCACCAAGAGGTTGTATTGTCATTTAACTCCATCAGTATTGAATTGCTCAAATTTGGAAGTATGAATATGCCCATTTTAACAGAAACTGTTAGTGTAGTATGCATCAATTATGTTTTTGTAGGCTGGTTTTTTATGTGTTGGCTTGTGTGTTCATTTTCACTTAACAAGAAGTATGTGTTGTCCCCTGCATCTTTAAATTTAATAAAAGAACAGTTTGAATGTGAAGTGAAATGGTCTCTGTTAGTTAGAAGTGGAATAAAAGTAAGTGGTGGTGTGTGTGATTGCATTATAACTCACTTTAGTGAATAAAGAGCTAAGATATCTCCTTCTAAGTAGAGAGTGGCCTATTGTCTATGAATCTCAATTGAATAGAATTCCTTGGTTAGAAAGAAAAACAAAAAAAAGAAAGAAAGAACAAAGAAAGCTAAAAGGTGGCAAAACAAAAGAAAAACAAAAAGAAATAAAGCTGGACACCAATAGCTTGAACTCTGAAATATATGCCTGTGATGTTTTTGTACTAGGATCTGCTTGGATTAGTAAGCTCTTAGGAGTGCCTCAACACTTGGTGACTTGGGTTAACTAACCCGGGATCATCAGCTGAAAATCCACTATCAAGAGCAACCTAACTACAAAGCATTTAGTAGCCCAAAGAGGTGCTGGGCATCAATGTTTTAAGAAGGAATGTGAGCCAAGTGTCTATGGTGAATAATGTGTCAAGTATAAAAAGAAAATGAACTTGCTACACATGACACTCAAATAAAGCTTTTGAATAAAGTAATAGCCAAGGATAAAGGAATAATGAGAGGTCATAGCAGTATGTCACTTGAAACTTGAAGGAAACTTTCTAGGCCTAGGAGTCAATAAGAAGTGAGCATTTGCATATCCACATAAAACCCCATGAACTATCAATAACACTTTGCTAGCATGAACTTCCTCTTCCATTTCATTCTTTCTTCTTAATAAATTCATTTCTTGCTTGGGGACAAGCAAGCTTTAAGTTTGGTGTTGTGATGACAAGTCATCCTAGCCCATTTTAGCTAGTCTTTTTCTTTTGTTTTCATTAGAATTATGCACTTTCTTAAGCTACAAGCAAGCTAATTGAGTAGATTTTCATGTTTCCCTTGATTGAACCAACCATATGTGAATTCATGCCATTTCATGAGGTTTTGAACTATATTTGTTGCATATTGTGGAAGATTGAATACCTCATGATTTTGAGCAAAACTTTGATTAGTTTGGTTGATCAATGATAGGTGAAGAAGGCTTGGAGAAAGGTTGAAGCAAAGAGGAATGGCTAGGAGTGAAGAGAGGACAATGGAATAAGTGAAAATTGAACCGGGTTGCATGAAGTTAGCCCCAACGTTAGCCCCCTAACTTGGAGGCTAACGTTGGGCATATGAATCACTCTTTGGAAGTAGCCAACGTTAGCTCCAACGTTAGCCCCCTAACTTGGAGGCTAACGTTGGAACTTGAGAGTTTCTCCCTGGGCTACCAACGTTTGCGCCAACGTTAGCCCCCTAACGTGGAGGCTAACGTTGGCACCAATCACACCAAGCAAGGCCAACGTTAGGGTCAAAGTTAGACCCCTAACGTTGGCGCCAACGTCTAAACCAGAAGAATGTGGTTTGCTGATATGAAAAGTTAGGGTCAAAGTTAGACCCCTAACTTTGACCCTAACGTTGAAGACCAACGTTGGCTAACTCCATTTCCGGTTCAATTGGTTCACTTCGGTTCTTCTTCAATCTTCAAGAGCAATCAACCAAGGCCTCTTTCAACGCAATTCCACCAAGAACAAAGGCCCAACTCAAGGCTTGAAGATCATTTTGGAAAGTGTATAAATAGGATAGAATTCAATTTGTTTAGAGAGCTTTTTCGGGAGAGTTTTCTTTTAGAGCTTTCCTTTTAGAATTTTCATAATAGTTTTCGAAGAGCTTTTGAACTTGAGTGAACTTTAATTTCTTGCTTTCATTGCTTTCAATTTCATTTGACTTTTGTCTTGGATCTTGGATTGGAGAATTGAAGAAATTCTGTTTCAATCTC
>NC_142437.1:53430000-53432500 GCF_059453495.1 Arachis ipaensis | reverse complement strand
TTAGGTGTCCTCCTCGGGATAACGTCATTTAAAGAACAAGAGTCAGCACAATGTATAAAAAATAAAAAAAATAAAAAAAACTGAAAAAAAAAAACTGAAGAAAAAACGGAAAAAAACTATGGAAAAAAAACCGGAGAAGCTTGCCAAAGATGAGGATATTACGGCTCGCCTTTAGGTGTCCTCCTCGGGATAACGTCATTTAAAGAACAAGAGTCAGCACAATGTAAAAAAAAAAAAAAAAATCTGAAGAAAAAACGGAAAAAAACTATGGAAAAAAAACCAGAGAAGCTTGCCAAAGATGAGGCCATTACGGCTCGCCTTTAGGTGTCCTCCTCGGGATAACGTCATTTAAAGAACAAGAGTCAGCACAATGTAAAAAAAAAAAAAAAAAAAAAAAACTGAAAAAAAAAATCTGAAGAAAAAACGGAAAAAAACTATGGAAAAAAAAACCGGAGAAGCTTGCCAAAGATGAGGCTATTACGGCTCGCCTTTAGGTGTCCTCCTCGGGATAACGTCATTTAAAGAACAAGAGTCAGCACAATGTAAAAAAAAAAAAAAAAAAAAAACTGAAAAAAAAAACTGAAGAAAAAACGGAAAAAAACTATGGAAAAAAAACCGGAGAAGCTTGCCAAAGATGAGGATATTACGGCTCGCCT
Source organism: Arachis ipaensis (assembly GCF_059453495.1). Classification (NCBI taxonomy): domain Eukaryota; kingdom Viridiplantae; phylum Streptophyta; class Magnoliopsida; order Fabales; family Fabaceae; genus Arachis; species Arachis ipaensis. The sequence goes on along the minus strand of NC_142437.1, from coordinate 53,431,844 downwards.
TTAGGTGTCCTCCTCGGGATAACGTCATTTAAAGAACAAGAGTCAGCACAATGTAAAAAAAAAAAAAAAAAAAAAAAAAAACTGAAAAAAAAACTGAAGAAAAAACAGAAAAAAACTATGGAAAAAAAACCGGAGAAGCTTGCCAAAGATGAGGCCATTACGGCTCGCCTTTAGGTGTCCTCCTCGGGATAACGTCATTTAAAGAACAAGAGTCTGCACAATGTAAAAAAAAAAAAAAAAAAAAAAACTGAAAAAAAAAACTGAAGAAAAAACGGAAAAAAACTATGGAAAAAAAACTGGAGAAGCTTGCCAAAGATGAGGCCATTACGGCTCGCCTTTAGGTGTCCTTCTCGAGATAACGTCATTTAAAGAACAAGAGTCAGCACAATGTAATAAAAAAAAAAACTGAAAAAAGAAAACTGAAGAAAAAACGGAAAAAAACTTTGGAAAAAAAACCGGAGAAGCTTGCCAAAGATGAGGCCATTACGGCTCGCCTTTAGGTGTCCTCCTCGGGATAACGTCATTTAAAGAACAAGAGTCAGCACAATGTATATAAAAAAAATGAAAAAAAAAATCTGAAGAAAAAACGGAAAAAAACTATGGAAAAAAAAACCGCAGGAGCTTGCCGAAGATGAGGCCATTACGGCTCGTCTTTAGGTGTCCTCCTCAGGATAGCGTCGTTTAAAGAACGAGAGTCAGCACAACGTAAAAAAAAAAAAAACAAAAAAACAAAAAAACAAAAAAACAAAAAAACAAAAACAAAAAAACAAAAAAACTGAAAAAAAAACGGAAAAAAACTATGGAAAAAAAACCGGAGAAGCTTGCCAAAGATGAGGCCATTATGGCTCGCCTTTAGGTGTCCTCCTCGGGATAACGTCATTTAAAGAACAAGAGTCAGCACAATGTAAAAAAAAAAAACTGAAAAAAAAAACTGAAGAAAAAATGAAAAAAAACTATGGAAAAAAACCGGAGAAGCTTGATAAAGATGAGGCCATTACGGCTCGCCTTTAGGTGTCCTTCTCGGGATAACGTCATTTAAAGAACAAGAGTCAGCACAATGTAAAAAAAAAAAAAAAAAAACTGAAAAAAAAAACTGAAGAAAAAACGGAAAAAAACTATGGAAAGAAAACCGGAGAAGCTTGCCAAAGATGAGGCCATTACGGCTCGCCTTTAGGTGTCCTCCTCGGGATAACGTCATTTAAAGAACAAGAGTCAGCACAATGTATATAAAAAAAATGAAAAAAAAAATCTGAAGAAAAAACGGAAAAAAACTATGGAAAAAAAACCGAAGAAGCTTGCCAAAGATGAGGCCATTACGCCTCGCCTTTAGGTGTCCTCCTCGGGATAACGTCATTTAAAGAACAAGAGTCAGCACAATGTAATAAAAAAAAAAAACTGAAAAAAAAAACTGAAGAAAAAACGGAAAAAAACTATGGAAAAAAAACCGGAGAAGCTTGCCAAAGATGAGGATATTACGGCTCGCCTTTAGGTGTCCTCCTCGGGATAACGTCATTTAAAGAACAAGAGTCAGCACAATGTAAAAAAAAAAAAAAAAAAAAATTGAAGAAAAAACGGAAAAAAACTATGGAAAAAAAACCGGAGGAGCTTGCCAAAGATGAGGCCATTACGGCTCGCCTTTAGGTGTCCTCCTCGGGATAACGTCATTTAAAGAACAAGAGTCTGCACAATGTAAAAAAAAAAAAAAAAAAAACTGAAAAAAAAAACTGAAGAAAAAACGGAAAAAAACTATGGAAAAAAAACCGGAGAAGCTTGCCAAAGATGAGGCCATTACGGCTCGCCTTTAGGTGTCCTTCTCGAGATAACGTCATTTAAAGAACAAGAGT
>NC_142437.1:53405000-53417500 GCF_059453495.1 Arachis ipaensis | reverse complement strand
GATGAGGCCATTACGGCTCGCCTTTAGGTGTCCATCTCGGGATAACGTCATTTAAAGAACAAGAGTCTGCACAATGTAAAAAAAAAAAAAAAAAAAAAAAAAACTGAAAAAAAAAACTGAAGAAAAAACGGAAAAAAACTATGGAAAAAAAACCGGAGAAGCTTGCCAAAGATGAGGCCATTACGGCTCGCCTTTAGGTGTCCTCCTCGGGATAACGTCATTTAAAGAACAAGAATCAGCACAATGTAAAAAAAAAAAAAAAAAAACTTAAAAAAAAAACTGAAGAAAAAACGGAAAAAAACTATGGAAAAAAAACCGGAGAAGCTTGCCAAAGATGAGGCCATTACGGCTCGCCTTTAGGTGTCCTCCTCGGGATAACGTCATTTAAAGAACAAGAGTCAGCACAATGTATTAAAAAAAAAATAAAAAAAATAAAAAAAATAAAAACTGAAAAAAAAAATCTGAAGAAAAAACGGAAAAAAACTATGGAAAAAAAAATCGGAGAAGCTTGCCAAAGATGAGGCTATTACGGCTCGCCTTTAGGTGTCCTCCTCGGGATAACGTCATTTAAAGAACAAGAGTCAGCACAATGTAAAAAAAAAAAAAAAAAAAAAAAAAAAAAAAAAAAAAAAAAAAAAAAAAAAAAAAAAACTGAAAAAAAACGGAAAAAAGCTGGAAAAAAATTGTGGAAAAAAACCGGAGGAGCTTGCCGAAGATGAGGCCATTATGGCTCGCCTTTAGGTGTCCTCCTCGGGATAACGTCATTTAAAGAACAAGAGTCAGCACAATGTAAAAAAAAAAAAAAAAAACTAAAAAAAAAAACTGAAGAAAAAACGGAAAAAAAACTATGGAAAAAAACCGGAGAAGCTTGATAAAGATGAGGCCATTACGGCTCGCCTTTAGGTGTCCTCCTCGGGATAACGTCATTTAAAGAACAAGAGTCAGCACAATGTAAAAAAAAAAAAAAAAAAAAAAAAAAAACTGAAAAAAAAAACTGAAGAAAAAACGGAAAAAAACTATGGAAAAAAACCGGAGAAGCTTGCCAAAGATGAGGCCATTACGGCTCGCCTTTAGGTGTCCTTCTCGGGATAACGTCATTTAAAGAACAAGAGTCAGCACAATGTAAAAAAAAAAAATGAAAAAAGAAAACTGAAGAAAAAACGGAAAATAAACTATGGAAAAAAAACCGGAGAAGCTTGCCAAAGATGAGGCCATTACGGCTCGCCTTTAGGTGTCCTCCTCGGGATAACGTCATTTAAAGAACAAGAGTCAGCACAATGTATAATAAAAAAAAAAAAAAAAAAAAAAAAAAAAAAAAACTGAAAAAAAAAATCTGAAGAAAAAACGAAAAAAAACTATGGAAAAAAACCGGAGAAGGTTGCCAAAGATGAGGCCATTACGGCTCGCCTTTAGGTGTCCTCCTCGGGATAACGTCATTTAAAGAACAAGAGTCAGCACAATGTAAAAAAAAAAAAAAAAAAACTGAAAAAAAAACTGAAGAAAAAACGGAAAAAAACTATGGAAAAAAAACCGGAGAAGCTTGCCAAAGATGAGGCCATTACGGCTCGCCTTTAGGTGTCCTCCTCGGGATAACGTCATTTAAAGAACAAGAGTCAGCACAATGTATTAAAAAAAAAAAAAAAAAAAAAAACTGAAAAAAAAAATCTGAAGAAAAAACGGAAAAAAACTATGGAAAAAAAAACCGGAGAAGCTTGCCAAAGATGAGGCTATTACGGCTCGCCTTTAGGTGTCCTCCTCGGGATAACGTCATTTAAAGAACAAGAGTCAGCACAATGTATAATAAAAAAAAAAAAAAAAAAAAACTGAAAAAAAACGGAAAAAAGCTGGAAAAAAACTGTGGAAAAAAACCGAAGGAGCTTGCCAAAGATGAGGCCATTACGGCTCGCCTTTAGGTGTCCTCCTCAGGATAGCGTCGTTTAAAGAACGAGAGTCAGCACAACGTAAAAAAAAACAAAAAAACAAAAAAACAAAAAAACAAAAAAACAAAAACAAAAAAACAAAAAAACTGAAAAAAAAACGAAAAAAAACTATGGAAAAAAAACCGGAGAAGCTTGCCAAAGATGAGGCCATTATGGCTCGCCTTTAGGTGTCCTCCTCGGGATAACGTCATTTAAAGAACAAGAGTCAGCACAATGTAAAAAAAAAAAAAAAAACTAAAAAAAAAAACTGAAGAAAAAACGGAAAAAAAACTATGGAAAAAAACCGGAGAAGCTTGATAAAGATGAGGCCATTACGGCTCGCATTTAGGTGTCCTCCTCGGGATAACGTCATTTAAAGAACAAGAGTCAGCACAATGTAAAAAAAAAAAACTGAAAAAAAAAATTGAAGAAAAAACGGAAAAAAACTATGGAAAAAAACCGGAGAAGCCTGCCAAAGATGAGGCCATTACGGCTCGCCTTTAGGTGTCCTTCTCGGGATAACGTCATTTAATGAACAAGAGTCAGCACAATGTAAAAAAAAAAAAAATGAAAAAAGAAAACTGAAGAAAAAACGGAAAATAAACTATGGAAAAAAAACCGGAGAAGCTTGCCAAAGATGAGGCCATTACGGCTCGCCTTTAGGTATCCTCCTCGGGATAACGTCATTTAAAGAACAAGAGTCAGCACAATGTATAAAAAAAAAAAAAAAAAAAAAAAAAACTGAAAAAAAAAATCTGAAGAAAAAACGAAAAAAAACTATGGAAAAAAACCGGAGAAGGTTGCCAAAGATGAGGCCATTACGGCTCGCCTTTAGGTGTCCTCCTCGGGATAACGTCATTTAAAGAACAAGAGTCAGCACAATGTAAAAAAAAAAAAAAAAAAAAAAACTGAAAAAAAAACTGAAGAAAAAACGGAAAAAAACTATGGAAAAAAACCGGAGAAGGTTGCCAAAGATGAGGCCATTACGGCTCGCCTTTAGGTGTCCTCCTCGGGATAACGTCATTTAAAGAACAAGAGTCAGCACAATGTAAAAAAAAAAAAAAAAAAAAAAAAAAAAAAAAAAAAAAAAAAAAAAAAAAAAAAAAAAAAAAAAACTGAAAAAAAAACTGAAGAAAAAACGGAAAAAAACTATGGAAAAAAAACCGGAGAAGCTTGCCAAAGATGAGGATATTACAGCTCACCTTTAGGTGTCCTCCTCGGGATAACGTCATTTAAAGAACAAGAGTCAGCACAATGTATAAAAAAAAAAAATGAAGAAAAACGGAAAAAAAAGGGAAAAAACTGTGGAAAAAAAAACCGGAGGAGCTTGCCAAAGATGAGGCCATTACGGCTCGCCTTTAGGTGTCCTCCTTGGGATAACGTCATTTAAAGAACAAGAGTCAGCACAATGTTAAAAAAAAAAAAAAAAAAAAAAAAAAAAAAAAAAAAAAAACTGAAGAATAAACGGAAAAAAACTATGGAAAAAAAACCGGAAAAAAACTATGGAAAAAAAACCGGAGATGCTTGGCAAAGATGAGGCCATTACGGCTCGCCTTTAGGTGTCCTCCTCGGGATAACGTCATTTAAAGAACAAGAGTCAGCACAATGTATAAAAAAAAAAATGAAGAAAAACGGAAAAAAAAAGGGAAAAAACTTTGGAAAAAAAAACCGGAGGAGCTTGCCAAAGATGAGGCCATTACGGCTCGCCTTTAGGTGTCCTCCTTGGGATAACGTCATTTAAAGAACAAGAGTCAGCACAATGTAAAAAAAAAAAAAAAAAAAAAAAAAAAACGGAAAAAAACTATGGAAAAAAAATCGGAGATGCTTGGCAAAGATGAGGCCATTACGGCTCGCCTTTAGGTGTCCTCCTCGGGATAACGTCATTTAAAGAACAAGAGTCAGCACAATGTATAAAAAAAAAAAAATGAAGAAAAACGGAAAAAAAAGGGAAAAAACTGTGGAAAAAAAAACCGGAGGAGCTTGCCAAAGATGAGGCTATTACGGCTCGCCTTTAGGTGTCCTCCTCGGGATAACGTCATTTAAAGAACAAGAGTCAACACAATGTAAAAAAAAAAAAAAAAAAAAAAAAAAAAAAAAAAAAAAAAAAAAAAAAAAAAAAAAAAAAAACTGAAAAAAAACGGAAAAAAGCTGGAAAAAAACTGTGGAAAAAAACCGGAGGAGCTTGCCGAAGATGAGGCCATTACGGCTCGCCTTTAGGTGTCCTCCTCAGGATAGCGTCGTTTAAAGAACGAGAGTCAGCACAACGTAAAAAAAAACAAAAAAACAAAAAAACAAAAACAAAAAAACAAAAAAACTGAAAAAAAAAACGAAAAAAAACTATGGAAAAAAAACCGGAGAAGCTTGCCAAAGATGAGGCCATTATGGCTCGCCTTTAGGTGTCCTCCTCGGGATAACGTCATTTAAAGAACAAGAGTCAGCACAATGTAAAAAAAAAAAAAAAACTAAAAAAAAAAAACTGAAGAAAAAACGGAAAAAAAACTATGGAAAAAAACCGGAGAAGCTTGATAAAGATGAGGCCATTACGGCTCGCCTTTAGGTGTCCTCCTCGGGATAACGTCATTTAAAGAACAAGAGTCAGCACAATGTTAAAAAAAAATAAAAAAAAAAATAAAAAAAAAAAAAACTGGAAAAAAAACTGAAGAAAAAACGGAAAAAAACTATGGAAATAAACCGGAGAAGCTTGCCAAAGATGAGGCCATTACGGCTCGCCTTTAGGTGTCCTTCTCGAGATAACGTCATTTAAAGAACAAGAGTCAGCACAATGTAAAAAAAAAAAAAAATGAAAAATGAAAACTGAAGAAAAAACGGAAAATAAACTATGGAAAAAAAACCGGAGAAGCTTGCCAAAGATGAGGCCATTACGGCTCGCCTTTAGGTGTCCTCCTCGGGATAACGTCATTTAAAGAACAAGAGTCAGCACAATGTATAAAAAAAAAAAAAAAAAAACTGAAAAAAAAAATCTGAAGAAAAAACGAAAAAAAACTATGGAAAAAAACCGGAGAAGGTTGCCAAAGATGAGGCCATTACGACTCGCCTTTAGGTGTCCTCCTCGGGATAACGTCATTTAAAGAACAAGAGTCAGCACAATGTAAAAAAAAAAAAAAAAAAAAACTGAAAAAAAAACTGAAGAAAAAACGGAAAAAAACTATGGAAAAAAAACCGGAGAAGCTTGCCAAAGATGAGGCCATTACGGCTCGCCTTTAGGTGTCCTCCTCGGGATAACGTCATTTAAAGAACAAGAGTCAGCACAATGTATTAAAAAAAAAAAAAAAAAAACTGAAAAAAAAAATCTGAAGAAAAAACGGAAAAAAACTATGGAAAAAAAAACCGGAGAAGCTTGCCAAAGATGAGGCTATTACGGCTCGCCTTTAGGTGTCCTCCTCGGGATAACGTCATTTAAAGAACAAGAGTCAGCACAATGTAAAAAAAAAAAAAAAAAAAAAAAAAAAAAAAAAACTGAAAACTGAAGAAAAAACGGAAAAAAGCTGGAAAAAAACTGTGGAAAAAAACCGGAGGAGCTTGCCGAAGATGAGGCCATTACGGCTCGCCTTTAGGTTTCCTCCTCAGGATAGCGTCGTTTAAAGAACGAGAGTCAGCACAACGTAAAAAAAAACAAAAAAACAAAAAAACAAAAAAACAAAAAAACAAAAACAAAAAAACAAAAAAACTGAAAAAAAAACGAAAAAAAACTATGGAAAAAAAACCGGAGAAGCTTGCCAAAGATGAGGCCATTATGGCTCGCCTTTAGGTGTCCTCCTCGGGATAACGTCATTTAAAGAACAAGAGTCAGCACAATGTAAAAAAAAAAAAAAAACTAAAAAAAAAAAACTGAAGAAAAAACGGAAAAAAAACTATGGAAAAAAACCGGAGAAGCTTGATAAAGATGAGGCCATTACGGCTCGCCTTTAGGTGTCCTCCTCGGGATAACGTCATTTAAAGAACAAGAGTCAGCACAATGTAAAAAAAAAAAAAAAAAAAAAAAAAACTGAAAAAAAAAACTGAAGAAAAAACGGAAAAAAACTATGGAAAAAAACCGGAGAAGCTTGCCATAGATGAGGCCATTACGTCTCGCCTTTAGGTGTCCTTCTCGGGATAACGTCATTTAAAGAACAAGAGTCAGCACAATGTAAAAAAAAAATGAAAAAAGAAAACTGAAGAAAAAACGGAAAATAAACTATGGAAAAAAAACCGGAGAAGCTTGCCAAAGATGAGGCCATTACGGCTCGCCTTTAGGTGTCCTCCTCGGGATAACGTCATTTAAAGAACAAGAGTCAGCACAATGTATCAAAAAAAAAAAAAAAAAAACTGAAAAAAAAAATCTGAAGAAAAAACGAAAAAAAACTATGGAAAAAAACCGGAGAAGGTTGCCAAAGATGAGGCCATTACGGCTCGCCTTTAGGTGTCCTCCTCGGGATAACGTCATTTAAAGAACAAGAGTCAGCACAATGTAAAAAAAAAAAAAAAAAAAAAAACTGAAGAAAAAACGGAAAAAAACTATGTAAAAAAACCGGAGAAGGTTGCCAAAGATGAGGCCATTACGGCTCGCCTTTAGGTGTCCTCCTCGGGATAACGTCATTTAAAGAACAAGAGTCAGCACAATGTAAAAAAAAAAAAAAAAAAAAAAAAAAAAAAAAAAAAAAAAAAAAAAAAAACTGAAAAAAAAAACTGAAGAAAAAACGGAAAAAAACTATGGAAAAAAAACCGGAGAAGCTTGCCAAAGATGAGGATATTACAGCTCGCCTTTAGGTGTCCTCCTCGGGATAACGTCATTTAAAGAACAAGAGTCAGCACAATGTAAAAAAAAAAAAAAAAAAAAAAAAAAAAAAAAAAAAAAAAAAAAATCTGAAGAAAAAACGGAAAAAAACTATGGAAAAAAAACCGGAGAAGCTTGCCAAAGATGAGGCCATTACGGCTCGCCTTTAGGTGTCCTCCTCGGGATAACGTCATTTAAAGAACAAGAGTCAGCACAATGTATATAAAAAAAAAAATGAAAAAAAAAAAATCTGAAGAAAAAACGGAAAAAAACTATGGAAAAAAAAACCGGAGAAGCTTGCCAAATATGAGGCCATTACGGCTCGCCTTTAGTTGTCCTCCTCGGGATAACGTCATTTAAAGAACAAGAGTCAGCACAATGTAAAAAAAAAAAAAAAAAAAAAAAAAAAAAAAAAAAACTGAAAAAAAAATCTGAAGAAAAAACGGAAAAAAACTATGGAAAAAAAACCGGAGAAGCTTGCCAAAGATGAGGCCATTACGGCTCGCCTTTAGGTGTCCTCCTCGGGATAACGTCATTTAAAGAACAAGAGTCAGCACAATGTAAAAAAAAAAAAAAAAAAAAAAAAAAAAAAAAAAAAAAAAAAAAAAAAAAAAAAAAACTGAAAAAAAACGAAAAAAAGCTGGAAAAAAACTGTGGAAAAAAACCGGAGGAGCTTGCCGAAGATGAGGCCATTACGGCTCGCCTTTAGGTGTCCTCCTCAGGATAGCGTCGTTTAAAGAACGAGAGTCAGCACAACGTAAAAAAAATAAAAAAACAAAAAAACAAAAACACAAAAAAACAAAAAAACAAAAAAACAAAAAAACTGAAAAAAAAACAGAAAAAAACTATGGAAAAAAAACCGGAGAAGCTTGCCAAAGATGAGGCCATTATGGCTCGCCTTTAGGTGTCCTCCTCGGGATAACGTCATTTAAAGAACAAGAGTCAGCACAATGTAAAAAAAAAAAAAAAAAAAAAAAAAAAAAAAAAAAAAAAAAAAAAAACTGAAAAAAAAAACTGAAGAAAAAACGGAAAAAAACTATGGAAAAAAAACCGGAGAAGCTTGCCAAAGATGAGGCCATTACGGCTCGCATTTAGGTGTCCTCCTCGGGATAACGTCATTTAAAGAACAAGAGTCTGCACAATGTAAAAAAAAAAAAAAAAACTGAAAAAAAAAAACTGAAGAAAAAACAAAAAAAAACTATGGAAAAAAAACCGGAGAAGCTTGCCAAAGATGAGGCCATTACGGCTCGCCTTTAGGTGTCCTTCTCGAGATAACGTCATTTAAAGAACAAGAGTCAGCACAATGTAAAAAAAAAAAAAAAAAAAAACTGAAAAAAGAAAACTGAAGAAAAAACGGAAAAAAACTATGGAAAAAAAACCGGAGAAGCTTGCCAAAGATGAGGCCATTACGGCTCGCCTTTAGGTGTCCTCCTCGGGATAACGTCATTTAAAGAACAAGAGTCAGCACAATGTATATAAAAAAAAATGAAAAAAAAAAACTGAAGAAAAAACGGAAAAAAACTATGGAAAAAACCGGAGAAGGTTGCCAAAGATGAGGCCATTACGGCTCGCTTTTAGGTGTCCTCCTCGGGATAACGTCATTTAAAGAACAAGAGTCAGCACAATGTAAAAAAAAAAAAAAAAAAACTGAAAAAAAAAAACTGAAGAAAAAACGGAAAAAAACTATGGAAAAAAAACCGGAGAAGCTTGCCAAAGATGAGGATATTACAGCTCGCCTTTAGGTGTCCTCTTCGGGATAACGTCATTTAAAGAACAAGAGTCAGCACAATGTAAAAAAAAAAAAAAACTGAAAAAAAAATCTGAAGAAAAAATGGAAAAAAACTATGGAAAAAAAACCGGAGAAGCTTGCCAAAGATGAGGCCATTACGGCTCGCCTTTAGGTGTCCTCCTCGGGATAACGTCATTTAAAGAACAAGAGTCAGCACAATGTATATAAAAAAAAAATGAAAAAAAAAAATCTGAAGAAAAAACGGAAAAAAAATATGGAAAAAAAAACCGGAGAAGCTTGCCAAGTATGAGGCCATTACGGCTCGCCTTTAGTTGTCCTCCTCGGGATAACGTCATTTAAAGAACAAGAGTCAGCACAATGTAAAAAAAAAAAAAAAAAAAAAAAAAAAAAAAAAAAACTGAAAAAAAAATCTGAAGAAAAAACGGAAAAAAACTATGGAAAAAAAACCGGAGAAGCTTGCCAAAGATGAGGCCATTACGGCTCGCCTTTAGGTGTCCTCCTCGGGATAACGTCATTTAAAGAACAAGAGTCAGCACAATGTAAAAAAAAAAAAAAAAAAAAAAAAAAAAAAAAAAAAAAAAAAAAAAAAAAAAAAAAAAAAAAACTGAAAAAAAACGGAAAAAAGCTGGAAAAAAACTGTGGAAAAAAACCGGAGGAGCTTGCCGAAGATGAGGCCATTACGGCTCGCCTTTAGGTGTCCTCCTCAGGATAGCGTCGTTTAAAGAACGAGAGTCAGCACAACGTAAAAAAAACAAAAAAACAAAAACACAAAAAAACAAAAACAAAAAAACAAAAAAACTGAAAAAAAAAACAGAAAAAAACTATGGAAAAAAACCGGAGAAGCTTGCCAAAGATGAGGCCATTATGGCTCGCCTTTAGGTGTCCTCCTCGGGATAACTCCATTTAAAGAACAAGAGTCAGCACAATGTAAAAAAAAAAAAAAAAAAAACTGAAAAAAAAAACTGAAGAAAAAACGGAAAAAAACTATGGAAAAAAAACCGGAGAAGCTTGCCAAAGATGAGGCCATTACGGCTCGCCTTTAGGTGTCCTCCTCGGGATAACGTCATTTAAAGAACAAGAGTCTGCACAATGTAAAAAAAAAAAAAACTGAAAAAAAAAACTGAAGAAAAAACAAAAAAAAACTATGGAAAAAAAACCGGAGAAGCTTGCCAAAGATGAGGCCATTACGGCTCGCCTTTAGGTGTCCTTCTCGAGATAACGTCATTTAAAGAACAAGAGACAGCACAATGTAAAAAAAAAAAATAAAAAAATAAAAAAATAAAAAAATAAAAAAAAAAACTGAAAAAAGAAAACTGAAGAAAAAACGGAAAAAAACTATGGAAAAAAAACCGGAGAAGCTTGCCAGAGATGAGGCCATTACGGCTCGCCTTTAGGTGTCCTCCTCGGGATAACGTCATTTAAAGAAAAAGAGTCAGCACAATGTATATAAAAAAAAATGAAAAAAAAAATCTGAAGAAAAAACGGAAAAAAACTATGGAAAAAAAAACCGGAGAAGCTTGCCAAAGATGAGGCCATTACGGCTCGCCTTTAGGTGTCCTCCTCGGGATAACGTCATTTAAAGAACAAGAGTCAGCACAATGTTAAAAAAAAAAAAAAAAAAAAAAAAAAAAAAAAAAAAAAAAAAAAAAAAAAAAAAAAAAAACTGAAAAAAAAAATCTGAAGAAAAAACGGAAAAAAACTATGGAAAAAAAAACCGGAGAAGCTTGCCAAAGATGAGGCTATTACGGCTCGCCTTTAGGTGTCCTCCTTGGGATAACGTCATTTAAAGAACAAGAGTCAGCACAATGTAAAAAAAAAAAAAAAAAAAAAACTGAAAAAAAACGGAATAAAGCTGGAAAAAAACTGTGGAAAAAAATCGGAGGAGCTTGCCGAAGATGAGGCCATTACGGCTCGCCTTTAGGTGTCCTCCTCAGGATAGCGTCGTTTAAAGAACGAGAGTCAGCACAACGTAAAAAAAAAAAAAACAAAAAAACAAAAAAACAAAAAAACAAAAACAAAAAAACAAAAAAACTGAAAAAAAAACGGAAAAAAACTATGGAAAAAAAATCGGAGAAGCTTGCCAAAGATGAGGCCATTATGGCTCGCCTTTAGGTGTCCTCCTCGGGATAACGTCATTTAAAGAACAAGAGTCAGCACAATGTAAAAAAAACAAAAAACTGAAAAAAAAAACTGAAGAAAAAACGGAAAAAAACTATGGAAAAAAACCGGAGAAGCTTGATAAAGATGAGCCCATTACGGCTCGCCTTTAGGTGTCCTCCTCGGGATAACGTCATTTAAAGAACAAGAGTCAGCACAATGTAAAAAAAAAAAAAAAAAAAAAAAAAAAAAACTGAAAAAAAAAACTGAAGAAAAAACGGAAAAAAACTATGGAAAAAAACCGGAGAAGCTTGCCAAAGATGAGGCCATTACGGCTCGCCTTTAGGTGTCCTTCTCGGGATAACGTCATTTAAAGAACAAGAGTCAGCACAATGTAAAAAAAAAAATGAAAAAAGAAAACTGAAGAAAAAACGGAAAAAAAACTATGGAAAAAAAACCGGAGAAGCTTGCCAAAGATGAGGCCATTACGGCTCGCCTTTAGGTGTCCTCCTCGGGATAACGTCATTTAAAGAACAAGAGTCTGCACAATGTATAAAAAAAAATAAAAAAAAAAACTGAAAAAAATAATCTGAAGAAAAAACGAAAAAAACTATGGAAAAAAACCGGAGAAGCTTGCCAAAGATGAGGCCATTACGGCTCGCCTTTAGGTGTCCTTCTCGGGATAACGTCATTTAAAGAACAAGAGTCAGCACAATGTAAAAAAAAAAATGAAAAAAGAAAACTGAAGAAAAAACGAAAAAAAAACTATGGAAAAAAAACCGGAGAAGCTTGCCAAAGATGAGGCCATTACGGCTCGCCTTTAGGTGTCCTCCTCGGGATAACGTCATTTAAAGAACAAGAGTCAGCACAATGTATAAAAAAAATAAAAATAAAAAAAAAACTGAAAAAAAAAATCTGAAGAAAAAACGAAAAAAACTATGGAAAAAAACCGGAGAAGGTTGCCAAAGATGAGGCCATTACGGCTCGCCTTTAGGTGTCCTCCTCGGGATAACGTCATTTAAAGAACAAGAGTCAGCACAATGTTAAAAAAAAAAAAAAAAAAAAAAAAAAAAAAAAAAAAAAAAAAAAAAAAAAAAAACTGAAAAAAAAATCTGAAGAAAAAACGGAAAAAAACTATGGAAAAAAAAACCGGAGAAGCTTGCCAAAGATGAGGCTATTACGGCTCGCCTTTAGGTGTCCTCCTTGGGATAACGTCATTTAAAGAACAAGAGTCAGCACAATGTAAAAAAAAAAAAAAAAAAAAAAAACTGAAAAAAAACGGAATAAAGCTGGAAAAAAACTGTGGAAAAAAATCGGAGGAGCTTGCCGAAGATGAGGCCATTACGGCTTGCCTTTAGGTGTCCTCCTCAGGATAGCGTCGTTTAAAGAACGAGAGTCAGCACAACGTAAAAAAAAAAAAAACAAAAATACAAAAAAACAAAAAAACAAAAACAAAAAAACAAAAAAACTGAAAAAAAAACGGAAAAAAACTATGGAAAAAAAATCGGAGAAGCTTGCCAAAGATGAGGCCATTATGGCTCGCCTTTAGGTGTCCTCCTCGGGATAACTCCATTTAAAGAACAAGAGTCAGCACAATGTAAAAAAAAAAAAAAAAAAAACTGAAAAAAAAACTGAAGAAAAAACGGAAAAAAACTATGGAAAAAAAACCGGAGAAGCTTGCCAAAGATGAGGCCATTACGGCTCGCCTTTAGGTGTCCTCCTCGGGATAACGTCATTTAAAGAACAAGAGTCTGCACAATGTAAAAAAAAAAAAAACTGAAAAAAAAAACTGAAGAAAAAACAAAAAAAAACTATGGAAAAAAAACCGGAGAAGCTTGCCAAAGATGAGGCCATTACGGCTCGCCTTTAGGTGTCCTTCTCGAGATAACGTCATTTAAAGAACAAGAGACAGCACAATGTAAAAAAAAAAAATAAAAAAATAAAAAAATAAAAAAATAAA
>NC_142437.1:53375000-53377500 GCF_059453495.1 Arachis ipaensis | reverse complement strand
ACGTCATTTAAAGAACAAGAGTCAGCACAACGTAAAAAAAAAAAAAAACTGTGGAAAAAACCGGAGGAGCTTGCCAAAGATGAGGCCATTACGGCTCGCCTTTAGGTGTCCTCCTCGGGATAACGTCATTTAAAGAACAAGAGTCAGCACAATGTCAAAAAAAAAAAAAAAAAAAAAAAAACTGAAAAAAAAAACTGAAGAAAAAACGGAAAAAAACTATGGAAAAAAAACCGGAGAAGCTTGCCAAAGATGAGGCCATTACGGCTCGCCTTTAGATGTCCTCCTCGGGATAACGTCATTTAAAGAACAAGAGTCAGCACAATGTCAAAAAAAAAAAAAAAAAAAACTGAAAAAAAAACTGAAGAAAAAAACGGAAAAAAACTATGGAAAAAAAACCGGAGAAGCTTGCCAAAGATGAGGCCATTACGGCTCGGCTTTAGGTGTCCTCCTCAGGATAACGTCATTTAAAGAACAAGAGTCAGCACAATGTGAAAAAAAAAAAACTGAAAAAAAAAACTGAAGAAAAAACGGAAAAAAAACTATGGAAAAAAAACCGGAGAAGCTTGCCAAAGATGAGGCCATTACGGCTCGCCTTTAGGTGTCCTCCTCGGGATAACGTCATTTAAAGAACAAGAGTAAGCACAATGTAAAAAAAAAAAAAAAAAAAAAAAAAAAAAAAAAAAAAAAAAAAAAAAAAAAAAAAAAAAAAAACTGAAAAAAAAAATCTGAAGAAAAAAACTATGGAAAAAAACCGGAGAAGCTTGCCAAAGATGAGGCCATTACGGCTCGCCTTTAGGTGTCCTCCTCGGGATAACGTCATTTAAAGAACAAGAGTCAGCACAATGTAAAAAAAAAAAAAAAAACTGAAGAAAAAACGGAAAAAAACTATGGAAAAAAAACCGGAGAAGCTTGATAAAGATGAGGCCATTACGGCTCGCCTTTAGGTGTCCTCCTCGGGATAACGTCATTTAAAGAACAAGAGTCAGCACAATGTAAAAAAAAAAAAAAAAAACTGAAAAAAAACACTGAAGAAAAAACAGAAAAAAACTATGGAAAAAAACCGGAGAAGCTTGCCAAAGATGAGGCCATTACGGCTCGCCTTTAGGTGTCCTCCTCGGGATAACGTCATTTAAAGAACAAGAGTCAGCACAATGTAAAAAAAAAAAATGAAAAAAAAACG
This sequence comes from Arachis ipaensis, assembly GCF_059453495.1. Classification (NCBI taxonomy): domain Eukaryota; kingdom Viridiplantae; phylum Streptophyta; class Magnoliopsida; order Fabales; family Fabaceae; genus Arachis; species Arachis ipaensis. The sequence continues at coordinate 53,376,320 of NC_142437.1, read as the reverse complement.
GGAAAAAACTGTGGAAAAAAAAACCGGAGGAGCTTGCCGAAGATAAGGCCATTACGGCTCGTCTTTAGGTGTCCTCCTCAGGATAGCGTCGTTTAAAGAACGAGAGTCAGCACAACGTAAAAAAAAAAAAAAAAAAAAAAAAAAAACGGAAAAAAGCTGGAAAAAAACTATGGAAAAAAACCGGAGGAGCTTGCCGAAGATGAGGCCATTACGGCTCGCCTTTAGGCGTCCTCCTCAGGATAGCGTCGTTTAAAGAACGAGAGTCAGCACAACGTAAAAAAAAAAAACAAAAAAAAAAAACAAACAAAAAAAACAAAAAAAAAAACAAAAAAACAAAAAAACAAAAAAAACAAAAAAACAAAAACAAAAAAACAAAAAAACTGAAAAAAAAATGGAGAAAAACTATGGAAAAAAAACTGGGGAAGCTTGCCAAAGATGAGGCCATTACGGCTCACCTTTAGGTGTCCTTCTCGAGATAACGTCATTTAAAGAACAAGAGTCAGCACAATGTAAAAAAAAAAAAAAAAAAAAAACTGAAAAAAAAAACTGAAGAAAAAACGGAAAAAAACTATGGAAAAAAAACCGGAGAAGCTTGCCAAAGATGAGGCCATTATGGCTCGCCTTTAGGTGTCCTCCTCGGGATAACGTCATTTAAAGAACAAGAGTCAGCACAACGTAAAAAAAAAAAAAAAACTGTGGAAAAAACCGGAGGAGCTTGCCAAAGATGAGGCCATTACGGCTCGCCTTTATTTGTCCTCCTCAGGATAACGTCATTTAAAGAACAAGAGTCAGCACAATGTCAAAAAAAAAAAAAAAAAAAAAAAAAAACTGAAAAAAAAAACTGAAGAAAAAACTGAAGAAAAAACGGAAAAAAACTATGGAAAAAAAACCGGAGAAGCTTGCCAAAGATGAGGCCATTACGGCTCGCCTTTAGGTGTCCTCCTCGGGATAACGTCATTTAAAGAACAAGGGTCAGCACAATGTCAAAAAAAAAAAAAAAAAACTGAAAAAAAAAACTGAAGAAAAAACGGAAAAAAACTATGGAAAAAAAACCGGAGAAGCTTGCCAAAGATGAGGCCATTACGGCTCGGCTTTAGGTGTCCTCCTCAGGATAACGTCATTTAAAGAACAAGAGTTAGCACAATGTGAAAAAAAAAAAAAAAAAAAAAACTGAAAAAAAAAACTGAAGAAAAAACGGAAAAAAAAACTATGGAAAAAAAACCGGAGAAGCTTTCCAAAGATGAGGCCATTACGGCTCGCCTTTAGGTGTCCTCCTCGGGATAACGTCATTTAAAGAACAAGAGTAAGCACAATGTAAAA
>NC_142437.1:53330000-53370000 GCF_059453495.1 Arachis ipaensis | reverse complement strand
AAAAAAACCGGAGAAGCTTGCCAAAGATGAGGCCATTACGGCTCGCCTTTAGCTGTCCTCCTCGGGATAACGTCATTTAAAGAACAAGAGTCAGCACAATGTAAAAAAAAAAAAAAAAAAAAAAACTGAAGAAAAAACGGAAAAAAACTATGGAAAAAAAAACCGGAGAAGCTTGATAAAGATGAGGCCATTACGGCTCGCCTTTAGGTGTCCTCCTCGGGATAACGTCATTTAAAGAACAAGAGTCAGCACAATGTAAAAAAAAAAAAAAAAACTGAAAAAAAACACTGAAGAAAAAACAGAAAAAAACTATGGAAAAAAACCGGAGAAGCTTGCCAAAGATGAGGCCATTACGGCTCGCCTTTAGGTGTCCTCCTCGGGATAACGTCATTTAAAGAACAAGAGTCAGCACAATGTAAAAAAAAAAATGAAAAAAAAACGGGAAAAAACTGTGGAAAAAAAAACCGGAGGAGCTTGCCGAAGATAAGGCCATTACGGCTCGTCTTTAGGTGTCCTCCTCAGGATAGCGTCGTTTAAAGAACGAGAGTCAGCACAACGTAAAAAAAAAAAAAAAAAAAAAAACGGAAAAAAGCTGGAAAAAAACTATGGAAAAAAACCGGAGGAGCTTGCCGAAGATGAGGCCATTACGGCTCGCCTTTAGGCGTCCTCCTCAGGATAGCGTCGTTTAAAGAACGAGAGTCAGCACAACGTAAAAAAAAAAAAACAAACAAAAAAACAAACAAACAAAAAAACAAAAAAAAACAAAAAAAAAAAAAACAAAAAAACAAAAAAACAAAAAAAAACAAAAAAACTGAAAAAAAAAATGGAGAAAAACTATGGAAAAAAAACCGGGGAAGCTTGCCAAAGATGAGGCCATTACGGCTCACCTTTAGGTGTCCTTCTCGAGATAACGTCATTTAAAGAACAAGAGTCAGCACAATGTAAAAAAAAAAAAAAAAAAAAAAAACTGAAAAAAAAAACTGAAGAAAAAACGGAAAAAAACTATGGAAAAAAAACCGGAGAAGCTTGCCAAAGATGAGGCCATTACGGCTCGCCTTTAGGTGTCCTCCTCGGGATAACGTCATTTAAAGAACAAGAGTCAGCACAACGTAAAAAAAAAAAAAAAAAACTGTGGAAAAAACCGGAGGAGCTTGCCAAAGATGAGGCCATTACGGCTCGCCTTTAGGTGTCCTCCTCGGGATAACGTCATTTAAAGAACAAGAGTCAGCACAATGTCAAAAAAAAAAAAAAAAAAAAAAAAAAAACTGAAAAAAAAACTGAAGAAAAAACGGAAAAAAACTATGGAAAAAAAACCGGAGAAGCTTGCCAAAGATGAGGCCATTACGGCTCGCCTTTAGGTGTCCTCCTCGGGATAACGTCATTTAAAGAACAAGGGTCAGCACAATGTCAAAAAAAAAAAAAAAAAAAAAAACTGAAAAAAAAAACTGAAGAAAAAACGGAAAAAAACTATGGAAAAAAAACCGGAGAAGCTTGCCAAAGATGAGGCCATTACGGCTCGGCTTTAGGTGTCCTCCTCAGGATAACGTCATTTAAAGAACAAGAGTCAGCACAATGTGAAAAAAAAAAAAAAAAACTGAAAAAAAAAACTGAAGAAAAAACGGAAAAAAAACTATGGAAAAAAAACCGGAGAAGCTTGCCAAAGATGAGGCCATTACGGCTCGCCTTTAGGTGTCCTCCTCGGGATAACGTCATTTAAAGAACAAGAGTAAGCACAATGTAAAAAAAAAAAAAAAAAAAAAACTGAAAAAAAAAAATCTGAAGAAAAAACGGAAAAAAACTATGGAAAAAAAACCGGAGAAGCTTGCCAAAGATGAGGCCATTACGGCTCGCCTTTAGGTGTCCTCCTCGGGATAACGTCATTTAAAGAACAAGAGTCAGCAAAATGTTAAAAAAAAAAAAAAAAAAAAAAAAAAAAAAAAAAAAAAAAACTGAAAAAAAAAAAAAACTGAAAAAAAAAACTGAAGAAAAAACGGAAAAAAAACTATGGAAAAAAATCGGAGAAGCTTGCCAAAGATGAGGCCATTACGGCTCGCCTTTAGGTGTCCTCCTCGGGATAACGTCATTTAAAGAACAAGAGTAAGCACATTGTAAAAAAAAAATTTAAAAAAAAAAATTAAAAAAAATAAAAATAAAAATAAAAAAACTGAAAAAAAAAAATCTGAAGAAAAAACGGAAAAAAACTATGGAAAAAAAACCGGAGAAGCTTGCCAAAGATGAGGCCATTACGGCTCGCCTTTAGGTGTCCTCCTCGGGATAACGTCATTTAAAGAACAAGAGTCAGCAAAATGTAAAAAAAAAATAAATAAATAAAACGGGAAAAAACTGTGGAAAAAAAAACCGGAGGAGCTTGCCGAAGATAAGGCCATTACGGCTCGCCTTTAGGTGTCCTCCTCAGGATAGCGTCGTTTAAAGAACGAGAGTCAGCACAACGTAAAAAAAAAAAAAAAAAAAAAACGGAAAAAAGCTGGAAAAAAACTGTGGAAAAAAACCGGAGGAGCTTGCCGAAGATGAGGCCATTACGGCTCGTCTTTAGGTGTCCTCCTCAGGATAGCGTCGTTTAAAGAACGAGAGTCAGCACAACGTAAAAAAAAAAAAAACAAAAAAACAAGAAAACAAAAAAACAAAAACAAAAAAACTGAAAAAAAAACGGAAAAAAACTATGGAAAAAAAACCGGAGAAGCTTGCCAAAGATGAGGCCATTACGGCTCGCCTTTAGGTGTCCTCTTCGGGATAACGTCGTTTAAAGAACAAGAGTCAGCACAATGTAAAAAAAAAAAAAAAAAAAAAAAAAAAAAAAAAAAAAAACTGAAAAAAAAACTGAAGAAAAAACGGAAAAAAACTATGAAAAAAAAACCGGAGAAGCTTGCCAAAGATGAGGCCATTACGACTCGCCTTTAGGTGTCCTTGATGAGATATTTTGGAGGAAAAATAAATTTCTCCCAAAATACCCAAAACTAACCGGCAAGTGCACCGGGTCGTATCAAGTAATAAAAACTCACGGGAGTGAGGTCGATCCCACAGGGATTGAAGGATTGAGCAATTTTAGCTTAGTGGTTGATTTAGTCAAGCGAATCAAGATTTGGTTTATTGTTTTGTGACTTGCAGAATTAAATTGCATTGAAGTAAAGAGAACAAGAAATAAATTGCTGAAACGTAAAGGACAAGAAATTAAATAGCAGAAACTTAAAGTGCAAGAAATGTAAATTACGGAATCTTAAAGTGCAAGAAATGTAAACAGCTGGAATTGTAAAGGGAATTGGGGAATGGATTTGCAGAATTTAAACAAGGAAAAGTTGAATTGCATTAAACAGAAGAGAAAAGGGGAATGGGGATTGAAACGGATCTTGAAGCAGTAAAGTAAATGAACATTAGAAGCAAAAAGCAGAGAATGTAAAATTGAGATCTCAGGGCCCAGAAACTAGAAAACCAAGTCTAAATCTCAATGCCTTCCTAGATCCAACAAGAACAATTGCAAGGAGAATGTAAATTGCAAAGAAAAGAGATGAGGAGCAATTAACAGAAAATTGAATTCAATTAACAGTAAAGAACAGAGAGATCCAAGATTGAGATTGAAACAGAATTTCTTCAATTCTCCAATCCAAGATCCAAGGCAAGTGTAAAATGAAATTGAAAGCAATGAAAACAAAGAAATTAAAGTTCAAAAGCTCTCTGAAAACTATTATGAAAATTCCAAAAGGAAAGCTCCCCGAAGAACTTGAATTTTATCCTATTTATACACTTTCTTCCAATGATCTTCAAGCCTTGAGTTGGGCCTTTGCTCTTGGTGGAATTGGGTTGAAAGAGGCCTTGGTTGATTGCTCTTGAAGTTTGAAGAAGAACCGAAGTGAACCAATTGAACCGGTTTTGAGGTTGGCAAAAGTTGGACCAAAAGTTTGAGCCAAAGTTAGGGGTCTAACTTTGGCTCCAACTTTTCATATCAGCTAGCATATTTTTCTGGTATGAACGTTGGTGCCAACGTTAGGGGTCTAACTTTGACCCTAACGTTGGCCTTGCCTTGTGTGCTAGTGGCGCCAACGTTAGCCTCCAAGTTAGGGGGCTAACGTTGGCGCAAACTTTTGCTCCTTCCCCATTGAAATTCATGTGCCAACGTTAGCCTCCAAGTTAGGGGGCTAACGTTGGCGCAAACGTTGGATGGCCAGGGAGGAATTCATGTGCCAACGTTAGCCTCCAAGTTAGGGGGCTAACGTTGGCGCAAACTTTTGGTGCCCAGGGGAGAAATTTCAAGTTCCAACGTTAGCCTCCAAGTTAGGGGGCTAACTTTTGGAGCCCAGGGGAGAATTTTCAAGTTCCAACGTTAGCCTCCAAGTTAGGGGGCTAACGTTGGGGCTAACTTTTCAACCAAAAGTTTGTGCAAAAGTTTGATGCTAACTTTAGGTCCAGCTTCTTGCTTCCCGGTTCAATTTCACTTATTCCATTGTCCTCTCTTCACTCCTAGCCATTCCTTCTTGCTTCAACCTTTCTCCAAGCTTTCTTCACTTATCATTAATCAACCAAACTCATCAAAGCTATGCTCAAAATCATGAGATATTCATTCTTTCATAATATGCAACAAATATAGCCTAAAACCTCATGAAATGGCATGAATTCATATATGGTTGGTTCAATCAAGGGAAACATGAAAATCTACTCAATTAGCTTGCTTGTAGCTCAAGAAAGTGCATAATTCTAATGAAAACAAGAGAAAAAGACTAGCTAAAATAGGCTAGGATGACTTGTCATCACAACACCAAACTTAAAGCTTGCTTGTCCCCAAGCAAGAAAAGATTTATTGAAAAGAAAGAATGAAATGGAAGAGGATGTTCATGCTAGCAGAGTATTATTAATAGTTCATGGGGTTTTGTGTGGATATGCAAATACTCACTTCTTATTGACTCCTAGGCCTAGAAAGTCTCCTTCAAGCTTCAAGTGACATACTGCTATGACCTCTCATTATTCCTTTATCCTTGGCTATTACTTTGTTCATAAGCTTTATTTGAGTGTCATGTGTAGCAAGTTCATTTTCTTTTCTTTATACTTGACACATTATTCACCATAGACACTTGGCTCACATTCCTTCTTAAAACATTGATGCCCAGCACCTCTTTGGGTTACTAAATGCCTTGTAGTTAGGTTGCTCTTGATAGTGGACTTTCAGCTGATGATCCCGGATTAGTTAACCCAAGTCACCGAGTGTTGAGGCACTCCTAAGAGCTTACTAATCCAAGCAGATCCTAGTACAAAGACATCACAGGCATATATTTCAAAGTTCAAGCTATTGGTGTCCAGCTTTGTTTCTTTTTGTTTTTCTTTTGTTCTGCCACTTTTTGGCTATCTTTTTTTTTTTCTTTCCTTCTTTTTGTTTTTCTTTCTAACCAAGGAATTTAATTCAATTGAGATTCATAGACAGTAAGCCACTCTTTACTTAGAAGGAGATATCCTGGCTCTTTATTCACTAAAAGTGAGCTAATATACAATCACACACATACCACCACTTACTTTTATTCTACTTCTATCTGACAGAGACTATCTTGCTTCACATTCAAACTGTTCTTTTATTGAATTAAAAGTGCAGGGGACAAACATGCTTTTTGTCAAGTGAAAATAAACACACAAGCACACACATAAACTAGCCTACTTATTTTAAAGGAAGTTTGAATCTATTTGAACTAAATGAACACTTTATCAAGACATCAATCAAAAATATTTCCCAACAGTAAAGGTTAAGTATAGATACAACCTATTGGTTTGCATTTCTTTTGTTCTTCTTTCTGTTGTGCCCCTTTTTGAGTCTTTATGCATGGGACCTTCAATTGGTGGTTAATTCCCACTTAATTCCTTGCTACTTCTTCTGATTCAACAGGTTAACTCTGGGCAAACTTTTGTGTCCTTGCTAAAGGTTAAGATATTGGGACTAAACAAAAATAGTTAAGTTGTTGAATAATCTTTGATTGCTTGGAACTAGCAATGTGCAGGAAGTTAGAATGAAGTTTTGGTGGAACACCAAACTTAGCATCTTGCATTCTCCCTTCGATTGTTTTTGGTGTGCAACACCAAACTTAGCTTCTTGCAATACATAGCGGTTATCCAACACTCTTATTGAAAAAGTTATGAAAAGAAAACTACCTCCGATTGGGTTGCCTCCCAACAAGCGCTCTTTTATTGTCACTAGCTTGACATCTTTCAATTCTTTTTAAGAGGGCTGGAGGTGTTGAACCTCTTTTTCCTTATCCAATTGTCCTCCCAAATACAGCTTTGCTCTGTGACCATTTGTTGTGAATTGATTCTTTGTTACCTCATCTAGCAGTTCAATACTCCCATAGGGAAAAACCTTTGTCACCAAGTATGGGCCAGTCCATTTAGACTTCAGTTTGCCAGGGAAAATTTTAAGCCTCGAATTATACAGGAGCACTTGCTGTCCTGGCGTGAATTCCTTCTTTGTGATCTTCTTGTCATGCCACTTCTTAGCTTTCTCCTTGTATATCTTCGCACTTTCATAAGCCTCTAGTCTAAATTCATCCAACTCATTTAGTTGTAACAACCTTTTTTCTCCTGCAGCTTGGGGATCAAGGTTGAGGAGTTTAGTGGCCCAAAAAGCTCTGTGTTCAAGCTCTACAGGGAGGTGGCATGATTTGCCATACAATAGCTGAAAGGGTGACTTGCCAATAGGAGTTTTAAAAGCTGTCCTATAAGCCCACAATGCATCCTCTAGCTTTCTAGCCCAATCTTTTCTTGTGATTCCCACTGTTTTCTCTAGGATCTTCTTTAATTCTCTATTTGCAAGTTCAGCTTGGCCATTAGTCTGAGGATGGTAAGGTGTGGCTACTTTGTGAATTACTCCATATTTGTGAAGGAGTTTCTCCATTTGTTTGTTGCAAAAGTGACTACCACCATCACTAATAAGACCTTTGGGCACTCCATACCTAGTGAAGATGTGCTTTTTAAGGAATTGGAGGATGATCTGTGCATCACAGGTGGTTGTGGCTATGGCTTCCACCCACTTTGAGACATACTCCACTGCTACCAGGATGTATCTAAAAGAATAGGAAGGAGGAAAAGGCCCCATGAAATCAATTCCCCATATATCGAACAATTCTAATTCTAAGATAAAGTTTTGAGGCATCTCATTCCTTCTTGTTAATCCTCCTGCTTTCTGGCATTCATTACATTGGTGTACATATTCTCTGGCATCCTTGAAGATAGTTGGCCAATAGAAGCCACTCTGCAGTATTTTTGCGGCTGTTTTTTCTGGGCCAAAGTGTCCATCATAAGCTGACCCATGACAATGCCACAAGATGTCCCTCACTTCACTTTCAGGAATACACCTTCTGATCACTCCATCAGAGCATCTCTTGAATAAGAAGGGTTCATCCCATGAAAATTTCCTTGCTTCGTTGATCAACTTTTTCACTTGTTGCTTAGAGAATTCTTGCGGTATCTTCCTTCCCACTTTGTAATTTGCTATGTCAGCAAACCAAGGTGCTTGCTGGATCTGCAGAAGGTGCTCATCTGGGAAGCTTTCATTTATGGGCTGGGATGCTTTTTGACTTGTTTCATGTGGTAGCCTTGACAGATGATCAGCGACCTGATTTTCAGTGCCCTTCCTATCTCTTATCTCAATGTCAAATTCTTGTAGGAGCAGTATCCACCTGATGAGTCTTGGTTTAGCATCCTGTTTTGACATCAAATACTTAAGTGCAGCATGATCAGTGTAAACTACAACTTTTGATCCTATCAGATATGATCTAAACTTATCAAATGCATAGACTACAGCTAGCAACTCTTTTTCTGTTGTAGTGTAATTTCTTTGGGCCTCATTCAACACTTTACTTGCATAATATATGACATGATGCAAATTTCCCTTCTTTTGCCCAAGTACACCACCAATTGCAATGTCACTTGCATCACACATGAGTTCAAAAGGTAATTCCCAATCTGGAGGTGTGATGATTGGTGCTGTTGTGAGTTTATTTTTTAAAGTTTCAAATGCATGCTGGCAGTTTTCATCAAAAACAAAAGGGTTATCAAGCATTAACAGATTACTTAAAGGTTTGGCTATTTTTGAAAAGTCCTTGATAAACCTTCTGTAAAATCCGGCATGCCCCAAGAAACTTCTAATAGATTTCACATTAATTGGTGGGGGGAGTTTTTCTATAATCTCAACCTTTGCTTTATCAACCTCTATCCCTTTTCTTGAAACTTTATGGCCAAGAACAATCCCTTCGGGTACCATGAAATGGCATTTCTCCCAGTTTAAAACCAAATTAGTTTCTTGGCACCGTTTCAAGACAAGAGTTAAATGGTTTAGGCAAGCATTGAAATTATCACCAAAAACAGAGAAGTCATCCATGAAGACTTCTAAAAATTTTTCGACCATATCAGAAAAAATGGAGAGCATACACCTTTGAAATGTGGCAGGGGCGTTGCAGAGCCCAAAAGGCATCCTCCTATATGCAAAAACTCCAAATGGACATGTAAAGGCAGTTTTCTCTTGGTCCTTGGGGTCCACCACGATTTGATTATACCCAGAATATCCGTCCAAAAAGCAGTAATAGGCATGGCCGGCTAACCTTTCCAGCATCTGATCAATGAATGGGAGAGGAAAATGATCCTTCCTGGTGGCATCATTCAATCTTCTATAGTCTATGCACATCCTCCACCCAGTCACTGTTCTAGTAGGGATCAACTCATTCTTCTCATTAGTGATGACCATCATCCCTCCCTTCTTTGGCACAACTTGAGCCGGACTTACCCATGGGCTGTCAGATATTGGGAAGATTATCCCTGCATTCCACAACTTCATTACTTCCTTCTGGACAACTTCCTTCATTGTAGGATTTAGCCTTCTTTGCGGTTGAACCACTGGTTTGGAATTATCTTCCAAGAGGATCTTATGCATACATACTGCAGGGCTGATTCCCTTCAGGTCATCAATGGTCCATCCTAAAGCATCCTTATGAGCTTTGAGTACGTCAAGAAGTTCTCCTTCTTCCTTCTTTGTCAGGGATGAATTAATGATTACTGGGAAGCTCTCCGATGTGCCAAGGAATGCATATTTGAGATGGGTGGGTGATGAGTATTTTGGTGAGAAACGAATCTCTCCCAAAACACCACAAATCTAACCGGCAAGTGCACCGGGTCGCATCAAGTAATAATAACTCACGGGAGTGAGGTCGATCCCACAGGGATTGATGGATCAAGCAACTTTAGTGGGTGATTAGTTTAGTCAAGCTAACATTGATGTGAATTGTGTGAAATTGTAGCCAACAGAAAGTAAATGACAATGAATTTAAAGTTGCAGAATGTAAATTGGCAAGTAACTTAAAGAGCAAGAAATGTAAATTGCAAGAATCTTAAATTGCAAGAAAGATAAATTTCATTAAATGTAAAGGGGAGTGGGTGCAGGGAAATTAAAGAGAGCAATAGATCAAGCAACTGGAAATGTAAATTGCAGGAAGAATAAAGGAAAGTGGATGCTAGGAATTAAAACAGAATTTAAATTGTGAAGTGCAGTGAAGTAAGGAACGCTCAGATTCTCAGCTTAATTGCAAAATAAAATTGAAGATCTCAGGGAATCAAAGAGACTAGAAAACGAGTCTAGATCTCAAGCCCTTCCTTGATTCAACAGCAGACAGATTGAAGAAGAAATGAAGATGGAAGCAGTAAATGAAAACTTTGATTCAAATCCCAATTTCTGAAATTATGCAGACAAGCAAAACAAAGAGAAATCTCAAAGGGAGAATGAAACAGAATTTCTTCAATTCTCCACTCAAGATTCAAGACAAGAATGTAAACTAAGAGAGAGCTCTCTAATCCTAATGCTCCCTAGTGGAGCCAGCCTCCTTACAAATATGAAAATGATGCCTTATATAGGCTTTACAAAATGGAAATGAAAATGAAATTAAAAACAAATTACAACTAAATGAAATTCCTATTTTATCTATTTCTTGTGCCTTTGAGTGATGATCATGGGCCTTTGCTCTTGGTGGAATTGGGTTGAAAGAGGCCTTGGTTGATTGCTCTTGGAGTTTGAAGAAGAACCGAAGTGAACCAATTGAACCGGTTTTGAAGTTAGCCATAGTTGGTCCCAACGTTAGGGCCAAAGTTAGGGGTCTAACTTTGACCCCAACTTTTCATAGCAGCAAGCAATATTCTCTGGTTTGGACGTTGGTGCCAACGTTAGGGGTCTAACTTTGACCCTAACGTTGGCCTCCCTTATGCACATTTATGGCACCAACTTTGTCCTCTTGTCATGTTGCCAATTTTATGCCCAATATAGACTATCATATATGGTTGGAAAGCTATGAATGTCAGCTTTCTAACCCACTTGGAATCACTTCAATTGGACATCTACAACTCAAGTTATGATCATTTGAAGAGGGCATGGTCGCTGGCTTTGGTGTGCAGCGTTTGAGGTAACGTTAGCCCTCAAACGTTGGCGAAAACGCCAGTTCTGGAGGCTCAAATGTATTGTCCACCCCATACTATTATACATTGTTGGAAAGCCCTGGATGTCTACTTTCCAATGCCTTTGGGAGCACATCATTTGGAGCTCTACAGCTCGAGTTATACTCCTTTGAAGGTGCAGAGGTCAAGTGGCCTCACTGCAGGTTACCACCATGTTCGTTTATGCACATTGCGGGGCAGTTTTCTCCCTCAATTTTAGTGTCCACCATGCAGTGCCATATATGCTTGGAAAGCTCTTGATTCCTACTTTCCAATGCTTCTTGAATCACCTCATTTGGAGCTATGTAGCTCAAGTTATTCTTGTTGGAAGTATACCCCTTGTATGTCTTGTGGTGTGTGGCGCCAACGTTAGCCTCCAAGTTAGGGGGCTAACGTTGGCGCAAACGTTGGCCTTCTCCCCCTTTATAACTCATGTGCCAACGTTAGCCTCCAAGTTAGGGGGCTAACGTTGGCGCAAACGTTGGCTGGCCCAGGGATGAGTTTCAAGTTTCTCTTGCCAACGTTAGCCTCCAAGTTAGGGGGCTAACGTTGGCTCAAACGTGGGGAGTCCAGGGAGTGATCTTCATGCCCAACGTTAGCCTCCAAGTTAGGGGGCTAACGTTGGGGCTAACTTCATGCCTCCAGGATCAACTTCCATTCTTCACTTCTAGCCATTCCTCTTTGCTTCAACCTTTCTCCAAGCTTTCTTCACCTATCATTAATCAACCAAACACATCAAAGCTATGCTCATAATCATGAGATATTCATTCTATCATAATATGTGTCACTTTTAGCATAAAACCTCATGAAATAGCATGAATTCATACATGGTTGATTAAATCAAAGGAAGCATGAAAATCTACCCACTTGGCTTGCTTATGGCTCAAGAAAGTGCATAAAACCTATTGAAAACAAAGGAAAAAGGCATAGAAAAACATGACATGATGACATGTCATCACAACACCAAACTTAAAACTTGCTTGTCCCCAAGCAAGAAGAGAATCATGCAATAAAGATTGACAATCCAAGGTAAGAAGAATAGCAACTCAATGTTCATGATAAGCTAGTTTTCTAAGCATGCTACAATCACAAAAGAAATGTAAATGATTGATGCTTCCATCTAGCTCAATTTATGAAATCTTTCTTTTATATTTCTTCCTTGAAAAAAGCTTTTGAATTTTTTAATTAGCTTCTCCTTTTGGGTGCTTTGCCCCATGAGTTGATAACAAAGCTACGACTTCTAAATGCTTTGTTTTCAAGTATTACCACTTGATACATAAGCACCACAAGCATTTGATTAGAGGACTTCATTAAGCTCATTTTTCTTTTCTTTTCTTAACTCTCTAATCATTGATGCTCAGAGCCTTGAGCTTTGAGGGAGTGCTTTTGCACTTTGAGCCTAGCCTTGACTTCTAAGTGTTTTGTTTTCAAGCATTTGGCTTGATACATAAACACCACAAGTACTTAGCAAATAAATTGCCATTGGTACTCAGAGCCTTCAGCTTTCTCAATTTTTCCCTTTTTCTTTTCTTGCTTTATTTTTCATTTGCTTTCAAGGTTTTCATGATTTTAAAAGATTTCACAAAACGTGCTAGATGAAAACTTCAATTAAATAAAATCTAATGCAATTAAGCAACAATCAAACATACTAGCTTCCCAATACTTTTATGCACATGCTAAAATCTTCTTTAATGCCTTGTTTGTTTATGATCATGATACCTTGTTGCTTTTGAATTCACAAAACTCAAGTTGGTAATCATAATGACATAGCACCATGTTGCAATTTAGAAATCAACTATGCCTTTTCATACACACATGCATACATAGAAGGTAAAGACAATCATGCAGTTTATAGTGCTTGAAACAAATGAGAGGAAAAAGAACTTTACAACCTTGTAGTTCATCTTCTCTATTGTTGTCATTTTCCTCCCATTCTCCTCCTTCCCATACCAAACTCAGAATACTTGCTCATCCTCAAGCAACAATTAGGACAATGGCTATGGGGCTAAGATGGATCATGAATGTCTTACACAAGAAATGTTAGTAGTACATGTGTTTCAAGCAAGCAAAATTAAAGATAATAATCAAGGCACAAGAGACAGAGACATTGTGATTGCAAGCTTAAGAAGGTGAGCATAATACTTTGCATAAAAGATAAGTGGCACACCAAACTTAGTGTGACACTTTCACTTGGAATTAATGCAAGTATCCAGTAAAGATTTGAAGCAAACTGTGTTGCATAGCAACACCAAACTTAGAATGCAATCCTATGTCAATTTATTTAAACTAAAACTAAACAAAAGAAACTGTTATATGTTTAATACAATCACCAAATGAAGAGTCTGTTATGAATAAGGATGTCTTGGTGATGTATTAACAAAAACAGTTAATGAAGGAAAGCATTAAAAATAAGTAAATAAATGAAACAAAGGGAAAACAAAAATTATCCAACTAAGAAGAAAAATAACACTGTAAAAGGCAATATGATTATGCAGACAAGTGATGTTGCTGGATTGAATTGCATAGAAAAATAGGTGGCACACCAAACTTAGAATCTTGGTGTGTCACTTTCATGTAAAATTGATGCAATCATCCATGAAAATGGAAAACAGTTTGTTGCAGGGCAACACCAAACTTAGAATGTAATCATATGCCAATTTATTAAAATTTAAACAAAGCAAGGAGAAGAATTGTACCTACTGTCTACCTGTTCTTTACTTTCTTCCTTTTCTTCCAATTTGTTAAGAGAAATGACTTCAAAGGAGGAGAAGTTTCAGCTAGTGCCCCCTGTCTTGGTCTCTCCTCAGCAAGCTTCCTTGTGAAATTGGCTTGATTGATCTTGCTTGCTGGATCAGGGGGAGGATTGTTTGCAGTTGACCTTCTCATGAATGTTGTCCTTGGTGTCTTGGTCACAATCCTCTTCTTGGTGCTTTTGTTAATTGCCTTCACTTCTTGGATGTCAAGACATGGTTGCTGTGTGATTATTGGAGTTTTGTATTCATCCAGAGCCTTTTGTATTGGTGGTTCCATGAACTCCTCCTTTATGTACTTCTCTGCCTCACTTGAGTTTGGAATGACTTCTTCACTTTCTTGCTCCTCCACTTCCTCTTTTATATCCATCAATTGGCCTTCATTTTTCTTGCTCAGTGGTTCTAAGCTCCTCCTTATTTTCTCTACTTCTTCATTCATATGTTTGAAGAAAGCTTCTTGCCTTTTCTCGAATATTTGTGCTTCTTTCGCATATTTTTCGAACTTGGACTCAAGCTCTGAAAGCCTTGAGTGGTTCATGGAAGTTTGTGTGGGTGGTGAGTTTTGAAAGGGGCTTTCGGTTGAAGTATGGTCAAGTGATGATATCTTTGGATGATTATCATATGGAGCACTAGAATTCCCTTCCCAGCCACCATTAGAATCATGACTTGCATTATTTTGTGGTGGAAAGAAATATCCCATATGATTTTCTTTCTCATCTTGTGGTTCTGAAGCATAGCTCCATGAATTGGAGTGCCCAGAATTTGAAGTTTCTTGGTGATATCCCCAGCCATCATTAGAGATTGGTGATGGTGGGTGATATCCCATAAAATTTTGTTTGACCACATGATGAGTTGAACTCCATTTGTATTTTGCAAACATCAATGAAAATTGAAATTACTCATATCAGAGATGAGAATTTCTTAGTGAGGCAAAAACTCAAACACCTTGGTTTCACTTTGAAACAGAAAACAAAAATAAAGAAAATGCTTGATCTAGACTTCTCACCCACTTAATCATTGTTGATCTAATCAATCCCCGGCAACGGCGCCAAAAACTTGATGAGTATTTTGGTGAGAAACGAATCTCTCCCAAAACACCACAAATCTAACCGGCAAGTGCACCGGGTCGCATCAAGTAATAATAACTCACGGGAGTGAGGTCGATCCCACAGGGATTGATGGATCAAGCAACTTTAGTGGGTGATTAGTTTAGTCAAGCTAACATTGATGTGAATTGTGTGAAATTGTAGCCAACAGAAAGTAAATGACAATGAATTTAAAGTTGCAGAATGTAAATTGGCAAGTAACTTAAAGAGCAAGAAATGTAAATTGCAAGAATCTTAAATTGCAAGAAAGATAAATTTCATTAAATGTAAAGGGGAGTGGGTGCAGGGAAATTAAAGAGAGCAATAGATCAAGCAACTGGAAATGTAAATTGCAGGAAGAATAAAGGAAAGTGGATGCTAGGAATTAAAACAGAATTTAAATTGTGAAGTGCAGTGAAGTAAGGAACGCTCAGATTCTCAGCTTAATTGCAAAATAAAATTGAAGATCTCAGGGAATCAAAGAGACTAGAAAACGAGTCTAGATCTCAAGCCCTTCCTTGATTCAACAGCAGACAGATTGAAGAAGAAATGAAGATGGAAGCAGTAAATGAAAACTTTGATTCAAATCCCAATTTCTGAAATTATGCAGACAAGCAAAACAAAGAGAAATCTCAAAGGGAGAATGAAACAGAATTTCTTCAATTCTCCACTCAAGATTCAAGACAAGAATGTAAACTAAGAGAGAGCTCTCTAATCCTAATGCTCCCTAGTGGAGCCAGCCTCCTTACAAATATGAAAATGATGCCTTATATAGGCTTTACAAAATGGAAATGAAAATGAAATTAAAAACAAATTACAACTAAATGAAATTCCTATTTTATCTATTTCTTGTGCCTTTGAGTGATGATCATGGGCCTTTGCTCTTGGTGGAATTGGGTTGAAAGAGGCCTTGGTTGATTGCTCTTGGAGTTTGAAGAAGAACCGAAGTGAACCAATTGAACCGGTTTTGAAGTTAGCCATAGTTGGTCCCAACGTTAGGGCCAAAGTTAGGGGTCTAACTTTGACCCCAACTTTTCATAGCAGCAAGCAATATTCTCTGGTTTGGACGTTGGTGCCAACGTTAGGGGTCTAACTTTGACCCTAACGTTGGCCTCCCTTATGCACATTTATGGCACCAACTTTGTCCTCTTGTCATGTTGCCAATTTTATGCCCAATATAGACTATCATATATGGTTGGAAAGCTATGAATGTCAGCTTTCTAACCCACTTGGAATCACTTCAATTGGACATCTACAACTCAAGTTATGATCATTTGAAGAGGGCATGGTCGCTGGCTTTGGTGTGCAGCGTTTGAGGTAACGTTAGCCCTCAAACGTTGGCGAAAACGCCAGTTCTGGAGGCTCAAATGTATTGTCCACCCCATACTATTATACATTGTTGGAAAGCCCTGGATGTCTACTTTCCAATGCCTTTGGGAGCACATCATTTGGAGCTCTACAGCTCGAGTTATACTCCTTTGAAGGTGCAGAGGTCAAGTGGCCTCACTGCAGGTTACCACCATGTTCGTTTATGCACATTGCGGGGCAGTTTTCTCCCTCAATTTTAGTGTCCACCATGCAGTGCCATATATGCTTGGAAAGCTCTTGATTCCTACTTTCCAATGCTTCTTGAATCACCTCATTTGGAGCTATGTAGCTCAAGTTATTCTTGTTGGAAGTATACCCCTTGTATGTCTTGTGGTGTGTGGCGCCAACGTTAGCCTCCAAGTTAGGGGGCTAACGTTGGCGCAAACGTTGGCCTTCTCCCCCTTTATAACTCATGTGCCAACGTTAGCCTCCAAGTTAGGGGGCTAACGTTGGCGCAAACGTTGGCTGGCCCAGGGATGAGTTTCAAGTTTCTCTTGCCAACGTTAGCCTCCAAGTTAGGGGGCTAACGTTGGCTCAAACGTGGGGAGTCCAGGGAGTGATCTTCATGCCCAACGTTAGCCTCCAAGTTAGGGGGCTAACGTTGGGGCTAACTTCATGCCTCCAGGATCAACTTCCATTCTTCACTTCTAGCCATTCCTCTTTGCTTCAACCTTTCTCCAAGCTTTCTTCACCTATCATTAATCAACCAAACACATCAAAGCTATGCTCATAATCATGAGATATTCATTCTATCATAATATGTGTCACTTTTAGCATAAAACCTCATGAAATAGCATGAATTCATACATGGTTGATTAAATCAAAGGAAGCATGAAAATCTACCCACTTGGCTTGCTTATGGCTCAAGAAAGTGCATAAAACCTATTGAAAACAAAGGAAAAAGGCATAGAAAAACATGACATGATGACATGTCATCAGTGGGTAAAGGTTTCAGTTCTTGTTTTCGCACATCTTCATTGCTATCTTGTCTTTCATCTTGCTCAGTGAAGGTCTCAGCCACTTGTTCCTCTGTTGCCCCTTGATTTCCTTCTTGCTCTTGAAAATTTTCTTCCACCGTTTCTTCCACCAAACTGTCTATCATATCCACTCTTACGTAATCCTCTTGCTCAGGAGCGTTTTGCATTGATTTGAACACATTTATGATCATTTGTTCATTATGGACCCTGAAGGTCATTTCTCCTTTTTCTACATCAATGATGGCCCTTGCTGTGTGTAGAAATGGCCTTCCCAGAATGATTGAGTCGTTTCCTTCTTCTTCAGTGTCCAAAATTACAAAGTCTGCTGGGAAAATAAACTCCCCAACCTTCACCAACAGATTCTCCACAATTCCATTGGGTGTCTTGATTGATCTGTCAGCCATGACTAGTGACATCCTGGTGTGTTTAAGTTCTTCTATGGCAAGTTTTCTCATCATTGAGAGAGGCATTAAATTGATGCTGGCACCCAGGTCACAGAGAGCCTTGTTGAGAATTATCTTGCCAATAGTGCATGAGACTACAAAGCTTCCCGGATCCTTAAGTTTTGGTGGAATACCCCGTTGAATCACAGCACTGCATTCCTCGGTGAGTAATATGGTTTCCCTTTCAAGCCAACTTCTTTTCTTGTTGATAAGATCCTTCAAAAACTTGGAATATAGAGGCATTTGCTCAAGTGCTTCAGCCAAGGGAATATTGATTTCCAAATTTTTGAAAATCTCAAGGAATTTGTGAAAATGCTGGTCTTTAACCTCTTTGTTGAACCTCTGGGGATATGGTAGTGGAGGTGTGATGCTCTTTCCTATTTGCTGCTGCCCCTGAGCTACTTCTTTTGAGCTATGTGGCTGGTTGTCCTTCTCTTTGAGTTTCTCAGTGCCTTTGTTTGGCATCACAACTTGCTTAGTAGCCTCATCTACCTTTGTTTGATTCTCATCCTCCATTGGTTCTTTGATGTTCTCTGCTTGCTTCCTTGTAGTGTCATTGTTGCTTATCAATGCTCTCCCACTCCTTAATTGTATTGCCTTGCATTCTTCCTTGGGATTTGGAATTGTGTCACTGGGCAGTGAGTTTGAAGGTCTCTCAATAGATACTTTCTTGGAGAGTTGCCCCATCTGTCTCTCTAGGCTCTTCAGGGAGGCTTCCTGATTCTTGGCTACCATTTCCTGGTGTTTCAGCATTTTGTCTATCATGGCCTCCAAGTGAGTGATTCTTTGGGCTTCAGGTGATATTTGAGGTGGGTTATGAGATGTGGGTGGTGGATGGTAGGCATTTTGGTTGGTTGGTTGGTTATTAGATTGGTATTGGTTGATGTTGGGGTAGTTGTTTTGAGGTTTTCTGTAGGGGTTTTGGCTAGTCTGCTGCTGGTTGTGATTTTGGTTGCTTCTTGGGTTGTGTTGGTTTGAATTCCCCTGCCATGGTTGTTGGTTTTGGGTATGGTTATCTCCCCACCTGAGGTTTGGGTGGTTTTTCCAGGATGGATTGTATGTATCACCATACACTTCATTTGGTCCTTGGTTGTGCATATACTGAACTTGCTCTTGTTGTTGTTCTTCTTGAGTTTCTTCACTCTGTCCCCATGTGGTTGATGGTTGGCTAGTGTTAACTGCTGCAACTTGGAGACTATCAATCCTCTTGGCCATTTGCTCAAATTGTTGTTGAATTTGCTGCTGCATCATCTTGTTTTGAGCCAGGATTGAATCCACTCATTCTAGCTCCATTACTCCTCTTCTTTGTGATGGTTGGCGGCCTCTTTGATGAGCAAAGAAATATTGGTTGTTGGACACCATATCAATGAGTTCTTGAGCTTCTTCTGCAGTTTTCATGAGTTGCAAGGAACCTCCAGCTGAATGATCCAAAGTTTCCTGGGATTTCAGTGTCAAGCCTTCATAGAAGTTTTGAAGCTTCTCCCACTCATTAAACATAGCAGGGGGACATTTCCTGATCAGAGCCTTGTACCTCTCCCATGCCTCATAGATGGGTTCGGCCTCCATTTGTGTAAATGTTTGAACCTCAGCCTTTAACCTTATAATCCTCTGAGGTGGATAAAATTTGGCGAGAAACTTAGTTACCAAATCATCCCAGTTGTTAATGCTGTCCCTTGGAAACGATTCCAACCATTGAGTGGCCTTGTCCCTGAGAGAAAATGGGAATAGCATCAGTTTGTAACTGTCAGGGGGCACTCCATTAGTTTTGACAGTGTTGCATATCCTCAAGAAAGTGGATAAATGTTGGTGTGGGTCCTCAAGTGGTCCTCCACCAAAAGAGCAATTGTTCTGAACCAAAGTGATGAGTTGTGGCTTGAGTTCAAAATTGTTAGCATTGACATTTGGAGCCAAGATACTGCTCCCACAATGTCTAGGATTTGCAAAGGTGTAGGAAGCCAAAACTCTCCTCTGGGGTGGGTTGCCATTGTTGTTGTCTTCTCCACATGGTGGATTGGTTAAATGTTCCTCCATCTCTTGGAATTCTTCGTCTGATTCCTCTTCTCCAACAATATTTTTCCCTCTTTCAGCTCTTCTTAACCTCCTGAGTGTTCTTTCGTCTTGTTCATGAAAATTGAGTATAGTTCTTCTTGTACCTGACATACAAGCAGAGCATGAGAAATGCACAAAACCAGTGACACTTCAATTTACTGCCAGGTTGAAGTGTTAGTTAGTTTAAGCAAAAAATCAAACAGTTAGTGGGTTAATCAAAATTAAAGAAAAAGTGCTTGATCTAGATTACCACCTCACTTAATCATTGTCAATCTAATCAATCCCCGGCAACGGCGCCAAAAACTTGATGAGATATTTTGGAGGAAAAATAAATTTCTCCCAAAATACCCAAAACTAACCGGCAAGTGCACCGGGTCGTATCAAGTAATAAAAACTCACGGGAGTGAGGTCGATCCCACAGGGATTGAAGGATTGAGCAATTTTAGCTTAGTGGTTGATTTAGTCAAGCGAATCAAGATTTGGTTGATTGTTTTGTGACTTGCAGAATTAAATTGCATTGAAGTAAAGAGAACAAGAAATAAATTGCTGAAACGTAAAGGACAAGAAATTAAATAGCAGAAACTTAAAGTGCAAGAAATGTAAATTACGGAATCTTAAAGTGCAAGAAATGTAAACAGCTGGAATTGTAAAGGGAATTGGGGAATGGATTTGCAGAATTTAAACAAGGAAAAGTTGAATTGCATTAAACAGAAGAGAAAAGGGGAATGGGGATTGAAACGGATCTTGAAGCAGTAAAGTAAATGAACATTAGAAGCAAAAAGTAGAGAATGTAAAATTGAGATCTCAGGGCCCAGAGACTAGAAAACCAAGTCTAGATCTCAATGCCTTCCTAGATCCAACAAGAACAATTGCAAGGAGAATGTAAATTGCAAAGAAAAGAGATGAGGAGCAATTAACAGAAAATTGAATTCAATTAACAGTAAAGAACAGAGAGATCCAAGATTGAGATTGAAATAGAATTTCTTCAATTCTCCAATCCAAGATCCAAGGCAAGTCTAAAATGAAATTGAAAGCAATGAAAACAAAGAAATTAAAGTTCAAAAACTCTCTGAAAACTATTATGAAAATTCCAAAAGGAAAGCTCCTTGAAGAACTTGAATTCTATCCTATTTATACACTTTTTTCAAATGATATTCAAGCCTTGAGTTGGGCCTTTGCTCTTGGTGGAATTGGGTTGAAAGAGGCCTTGGTTGATTGCTCTTGAAGTTTGAAGAAGAACCGAAGTGAACCAATTGAACCGGTTTTGAGGTTGGCAAAAGTTGGACCAAAAGTTTGAGCCAAAGTTAGGGGTCTAACTTTGGCTCCAACTTTTCATATCAGCTAGCATATTTTTCTGGTATGAACGTTGGTGCCAACGATAGGGGTCTAACTTTGACCCTAACGTTGGCCTTGCCTTGTGTGCTAGTGGCGCCAACGTTAGCCTCCAAGTTAGGGGGCTAACGTTGGCGCAAACTTTTGCTCCTTCCCCATTGAAATTCATGTGCCAACGTTAGCCTCCAAGTTAGGGGGCTAACGTTGGCGCAAACGTTGGATGGCCAGGGAGGAATTCATGTGCCAACGTTAGCCTCCAAGTTAGGGGGCTAACGTTGGCGCAAACTTTTGGTGCCCAGGGGAGAAATTTCAAGTTCCAACGTTAGCCTCCAAGTTAGGGGGCTAACGTTGGGGCTAACTTTTGGAGCCCAGGGGAGAATTTTCAAGTTCCAACGTTAGCCTCCAAGTTAGGGGGCTAACGTTGGGGCTAACTTTTCAACCAAAAGTTTGTGCAAAAGTTTGATGCTAACTTTAGGTCCAGCTTCTTGCTTCCCGGTTCAATTTCACTTATTCCATTGTCCTCTCTTCACTCCTAGCCATTCCTTCTTGCTTCAACCTTTCTCCAAGCTTTCTTCACCTATCATTAATCAACCAAACTCATCAAAGCTATGCTCAAAATCATGAGATATTCATTCTTTCATAATATGCAACAAATATAGCCTAAAACCTCATGAAATGGCATGAATTCATATATGGTTGGTTCAATCAAGGGAAACATGAAAATCTACTCAATTAGCTTGCTTGTAGCTCAAGAAAGTGCATAATTCTAATGAAAACAAGAGAAAAAGACTAGCTAAAATAGGCTAGGATGACTTGTCATCACAACACCAAACTTAAAGCTTGCTTGTCCCCAAGCAAGAAAAGATTTATTGAAAAGAAAGAATGAAATGGAAGAGGATGTTCATGCTAGCAGAGTATTATTAATAGTTCATGGGGTTTTGTGTGGATATGCCACATATGAGGCCATTACGAGTCGCCTTTAGGTGTCCTCCTCGGGATAACGTCATTTAAAGAACAAGAGTCAGCACAACGTAAAAAAAAAAAAAAAAAAAAAAAAAACTGTGGAAAAAACTGGAGGAGCTTGCCGAAGATAAGGCCATTACGGCTCGCCTTTAGGTGTCCTCCTCAGGTTAGCGTCGTTTAAAGAACGAGAGTCAGCATAACGTATAAAAAAAAACTGAAAAAAATGGAAAAAAACCCATAGAAGCTTGCCAAATATGAGGCCATTACGAGTCGCCTTTAGGTGTCCTCCTCGGGATAACGTCATTTAAAGAACAAGAGTCAGCACAATGTAAAAAAAAAAAAAAACTGAAAAAAAATTGAAGAAAAAACGGAAAAAAACTATGGAAAAAAAACCCTAGAAGCTTGCCAAAGATGAGGCCATTACGGCTCGCCTTTAGGTGTCTTCTTCGGGATAACGTCATTTAAAGAACAAGAGTCAACACAATGTTAAAAAAAAAAAAAAAAAAAAAAAAAACTTAAAAAAAAACGGGAAAAAACTGTGGAAAAAAAACCCGGAGGAGCTTGCCGAAGATGAGACCATTACGGCTCGCCTTTAGGTGTCCTCCTCAGGATAGCGTCGTTTAAAGAACGAGAGTCAGCATAACGTAAAAAAAAAAAAAAAAAAAAAAAAAAAAAAAAAAAAAAAACTGAAAAAAAAGCCGGAAAAAAACTGTGGAAAAAAACCGGAGGAGCTTGCCGAAGATGAGGCCATTACGGCTCGCCTTTAGGTGTCCTCCTCAGGATAGCGTCGTTTAAAGAACGAGAGTCAGCACAACGTAAAAAAAAAAAAAAAAAAAGCTTAAAAAAAACGGAAAAAAGCCGGAAAAAAACTGTGGAAAAAAACCGGAGGAGTGATGAGTATTTTGGTGGAAAAATGAATTTCTCCCAAAACACACAAATCTAACCGGCAAGTGTACCGGGTCGTATCAAGTAATAAAAACTCACGGGAGTGAGGTCGATCCCACAGGGATTGAAGGATTGAACAATTTTAGCTTAGTGGTTAATTTAGTCAAGCGAATCAAGATTTAGTTGAGTGTTTTGTGATTTGCAGAAATTAAATTGCATGGAATTAAAGAGAACAGGAAATAAATTGCTGAATCTTAAAGAACAAGAAATTAAATGGCAGAAACTTAGAATGCAAGAAATGTAAATTGCGGAATCTTAAAGTGCAAGAAATGTAAATGACTTGAATTGTAAAGGGGATTGGGACTTGGATTTGCAGAAATTAAACAAGGAAAAGTAAATTTGCATCAAGCAGAGAAGTGGAAGAGGGTTTGGGTTAAATCGGATCTTGAAGCAGAAAAGTAAATGAACATGAAAACAGTAAACAGAGAATTAGAAATTGAAAGTTCAGATCTCAGGACCCAGAGACTAGAAAACCGAGTCTAGATCTCAATGTCTTCCTAGATCCAACAAGAACAATTGCAAGGGAATTGTAAATTGCAAGGAAAGTAGATGAAGAGCAATTAACAGAAATTAAATTCAATCAAGCAGTAAATAAAGCAAAGAGATCCAAGGATGAGATTGAAACAGAATTTCTTCAATTCTCCAACCCAAGATCCAAGACAATTGTAATTGAAATTGAAAGCAATAAAACTAAGAGGAAGAGAAGTGAATTCTCCTTCCCCAAGACTAAGAAATTAAAGATCACTCAATATCCAAAGCTCTCCGAAAACTATTATGAAAATTCAAAGGAAAAGCTCCCCGAAAAACTTGAATTCTATCCTATTTATACACTTTCTTCAAATGATCTTCAAGCCTTGAGTTGGGCCTTTGCTCTTGGTGGAATTGGGTTGAAAGAGGCCTTGGTTGATTGCTCTTGGAGTTTGGAGAAGAACCAAAGTGAACCAAATGAACCGGGTTGGAGTTTTGCAAAAGTTGGAGTAAAAGTTTGAGCAAAAGTTAGGGGCTAACTTTTGCTCCAACTTTTCATATCAGCCACCATAACTTGCTGCTATCCACGTTGGGACAAAAGTTAGGGGTCTAACTTTTGCTCCAACTTTGGCCTCCTAATGTGTACTTATGGCGCCAACGTTAGCCCAAAAGTTAGAGGCTAACGTTGGCGCAAACTTTTGCTCCTCCCCTTGTATTTTTCATGTGCCAACGTTAGCCCAAAAGTTAGGGGTTAACGTTCGCGCAAACTTTTGGTGCCCAGGGAGTGATTTTCAAGTTCCAACGTTAGCCCAAAAGTTAGGGGCTAACGTTGGGGCTAACTTTTCACCCAAAAGTTTGTGCAAAAGTTTGAGGCTAACTTTAGGTCCAGCTTTTTGCTTCCTGGTTCAATTTCACTTATTCCACTGTCCTCTCTTTACTCCTAGCTATTCCTTCTTGCTTCAACCTTTCTCCAAGCTTTCTTCACCTATCATTAATCAACCAAACACATCAAAGCTATGTTTAAAATCATGAGATATTCATTCTTTCATAATATGTGACAATTATAGTATAAAACCTCATGAAATAGCATGAATTCATACATGGTTGATTAAATCAAAGGAAGCATGAAAATCTACCTAATTGACTTGCTTGTAGCTCAAGAAAGTGCATAATTCTAATGAAAACAAAAGAAAAAGACTAGTTAAAATAGGCTAAGATGACTTGTCATCAAGGAGCTTGCCGAAGATGAGGCCATTACGGCTCGCCTTTAGGTGTCCTCCTCGGGATAACGTCATTTAAAGAACAAGATTCAGCACAACGTAAAAAAAAAAAAAAAAAAACTCGGAAAAAAATCGGAAAAAAACCGGAAAAAAAACTGTGGAAAAAAGCCGGAGGAGCTTGCTGAAGATAAGGCCATTACGGCTCGCCTTTAGGTGTCCTCCTCAGGATAGCGTCGTTTAAAGAACGAGAGTCAGCACAACGTATAAAAAAAAAAAAAAAAAAAAAAAAAAAAAAAAAAAAAAAAAAAAACTGAAAAAAAAAAAACGGAAAAAAACTGTGGAAAAAAACCCATAGAAGCTTGCCAAATATGAGGCCATTACGAGTCGCCTTTAGGTGTCCTCCTCGGGATAACGTCATTTAAAGAACAAGAATCAGCACAACTTAAAAAAAAAAAAAAAAAAAAACTGTGGAAAAAACCGGAGGAGCTTGCCGAAGATAAGGCCATTACGGCTCACCTTTAGGTGTCCTCCTCAGGATAGCGTCGTTTAAAGAACGAGAGTCAGCACAACGTAAAATATAAAAAAAAAAAAAACGAAAAAAAAACAGAAAAAAACTGTGGAAAAAAAACCGGAGAAGCTGAGGCCATTACGGGTCGCCTTTAGGTGTCCTCCTCGGGATAACGTCATTTAAAGAACAAGAGTCAGCACAACGTAAAAAAAAAAAAAAAAAAAAACTGTGGAAAAAACCGGAGGAGCTTGCCGAAGATAAGGCCATTACGGCTCGCCTTTAGGTGTCCTCCTCAGGATAGCGTCGTTTAAAGAACGAGAGTCAGCACAACGTTAAAAAAAAAAAAAAACTGAAAAAAAAAGCGGAAAAAAACAATGAAAAAAAAACCGGAGAAGCTAGCCAAAGATGAGGCCATTACGGGTCGCCTTTAGGTGTCCTCCTCGGGATAAAGTCATTTAAAGAACAAGAGTCAGCACAACGTAAAAAAAAAAATAAAAAAAAAAAAAACAAAAACAAAAATTATCGAAAAAACCGGAGGAGCTTGCCGAAGATAAGGCCATTACGGCTCGCCTTTAGGTGTCCTCCTCAGGATAGCGTCGTTTAAAGAACGAGAGGCAGCACAACGTAAAAAAAAAAAAAAAAAAAAAAACTATGGAAAAAAAAACCGGAGAAGCTTGCCAAATATGAGGCCATTACGGGTCGCCTTTAGGTGTCCTCCTCGGGATAACGTCATTTAAAGAACAAGAGTCAGCACAACGTAAAAAAAAAAAAAACTGTGGAAAAAACCGGAGGAGCTTGCCGAAGATAAGGCCATTACGGCTCGCCTTTAGGTGTCCTCCTCAGGATAGCGTCGTTTAAAGAACGAGACTCAGCACAACGTATAAAAAAAAAAAAAAAAAAAAAACATTAAAAAAAAAAACTGAAAATAAAACGGAAAAAAACTATGGAAAAAAAACCAGAGAAGCTTGCCAAAGATGAGACCATTCCGGGTCGCCTTTAGGTGTCCTCCTCGGGATAACGTCATTTAAAGAACAAGAGTCAGCACAACGTTAAAAAAAAAAAACTGTGGAAAAAACCGGAGGAGCTTGCCGAAGATAAAGCCATTACGGCTCGCCTTTAGGTGTCCTCCTCAGGATAGCGTCGTTTAAAGAACGAGAGTCAGCACAACGTAAAAAAAAAAAACAAAAAAACAAAACAAAACAAAAAAACAAAAAAACAAAAACAAAAAAACAAAAAAACTGAAAAAAAAAAACAGAAAAAAACTATGGAAAAAACCGGAGAAGCTTGCCAAAGATGAGGCCATTACGGCTCGCCTTTAGGTGTCCTCCTCGGGATAACGTCTTTTAAAGAACAAGAGTCAACACAATGTAAAAAAAAAAAAAAAAAAAAAACTGAAAAAAAAAACTGAAGAAAAAACGGAAAAAAACTATGGAAAAAAAACCGGAGAAGCTTGCCAAAGATGAGTGATGACAAGTCATCTTAGCCTAGTTTCACTAGCCTTTTTCTTTGTTTTTATTAGGTTTTATGCACTTTCTTGCATTCTAAGAAAGTAATTTGGATTAAAAATGCATGACTTCTTTGAATCAATCAACCACCATGTAATTGATGTTAAATCATGAGGTTTAAGCTAAATTTAATTGAATTTTAATGATTTATAAACCTTGTGAATTTAGTGATACTTTGATTGGTTGTTTTGATTGCTTGTAGGTGAAGAAAGAAGAAAATAAGAAAAGCGTGGCCTAAGGAATGTGCCCAAAGGAAGCCACAAGCGTGCCCAAGGGAAGCAAAAACGTGGCCAACATCAAGGAAGAAAGGGAAGCTAAGTTGAAAAAGCTAACTGAGCTTCACAAGGGATGGAAGGAGAAGGCAAGCTACAAAGCTAAGTTCAAATAGTTAACTTAGCACTAAAGAAAGCAAGGAATTGGTGCAAAGCTAAGTTAACTAAGTTAACTTTATCGGGACCTCTCCAAATTAATTCAAAGCAAAATTCCAAGGAATGAAGCCACCAAGTTTCGAACTCATGACCCAAGGGAAGCAAGGAACGCTCCTTGCAAGGAAAACAAGAAAAATTGGCCAAAAAGCATTCACCAAGGCTTGAACCTTGCACCTGAAGGATGAAAGGAAGGCGCTACTCCAAGGAGGCAAAGGCGCTAAGTTGCTTTACTTAACTGAGCGCTACATTATATTGCTAAGCATAAGGAAAATCATGAAAAAAAGCCAAAACGCTTCCTCTAGGATTCGAACTTGGGAATTCTTTGAAACACAAGGGATGAGCGCCATTCAGCTTGCAAAGAAATGAACTAAAATGCTTCCTCCAGGATTCGAACTTGGGAATTCCTTGAAACATAAGGAGTAGCACCCACTCAACCAAGGAAATTAGCTCCAATGCTTCCTCCACCAAGTGTTGAACCTGGGACCTTGAAGTCTCAAGCAAAGGCGCTACAAGGAAAGCTAAGTTGGAAATTCCAACTGAGCATTGCCTCTCCCCCAAGCCTCCACACTTTGGCGCACACTCCTAGCACACCAAGGCATCATGACATGGTCTAAAGCTAAGTTGGATTTTCCAACTTAGCTCTAAGGCAATTGGCACTCAAACAAGGCTGGGCACACCACACTTGACACGGATGGAGCATGCTTGAAAGCTAAGTTGGATTTTCCAACTGAGCTTTCCCCTGGAGGTGTAATTTGGGCTAGGAATTGGATTAAAAATCCAATTTAATTCATTTCTTCACCAAATCAAAAGCCCACCCAAATTCCAAAATCCAAGAATAGAAAGTGTATAAATAGGAATTAGTTTGATGTAATTAGGGGCTTTAGACTTCATTTTGAATTTTCCCTTTTTACTTGCATTTTCATTTTTAAGTTTTTACTTTGAATTTCTGAGAACTTGGAAGGAGAATTGATCTCTCTTCTTCCTGGTTCTTGTTTGAGCACTCTTTTAATTTCTTGCTTTGGATCTTGGGTGAAGAATTGAAGAACTTCTGTTTCAATCTCATCTTGAGATCTTGTTTAATTTTTCTGCACAATTGAATTCTACTTTCTGTTTACTTTACTGCTTCATCTTCTCTTTACTTCTGCAATTTATTTTTCTTTATTTCTTTTGCAATTATTCTTGTTGGATCAAGGAAGGATTTGAGATCTAGACTTGTTATCTAGTCTCTTCCACCCTGAGATCTTCAACCTCTTTTACTTTGCTGCAAATTAAGCACTGCTTTCTCTGCTTTTAAATTCTTCAAGTTATTTTACTTTTCTGTTAAGATCCACTTCACTGCACTCAGATCTTCTCTTTTATGTTTAATGCAATTTAGTTGTTCTTGTTTAATTTCTGCAATCCTAACTCCCAATCCCTTTTACAATTCAAGCAATTTACATTTCTTGCACTTTAAGATTCAGTCATTTACATTTCTTGCAATCTAAGTTTCTGCAATTTACTTTACTTGTTCTTTAAGATTCAGCACATTTACTTTCCTGCTCTTTCATTTACTGCAATTCACCCTTCCCCTTTTACAATTCATGCAATTTAGTTTCTGTAAAACACAAACCACTCAACCAATACTTGATTCGCTTGACTAAATCGACCACTAAACTAAAATTGCTCAATCCTTCAATCCCTGTGGGATCGACCTCACTCATGTGAGTTATTATTACTTGATGCGACCCGGTACACTTGCCGGTGAGATTTGTGTTGGATCGTTTTCAACACATCAATGAGGCCATTACGGCTCGCCTTTAGGTGTCCTCCTCGGGATAACGTCATTTAAAGAACAAGAGTCAGCACAATGTAAAATAAAATAAAATAAAATAAAATAAAATAAAATAAAAAACTGAAAAAAAAACTGAAGAAAAAACGGAAAAAAACTATGGAAAAAAAACCGGAGAAGCTTGCCAAAGATGAGGCCATTACGGCTTGCCTTTAGGTGTCCTCCTCGGGAGAACGTCATTTAAAGAACAAGAGTCAGCACAATGTAAAAAAAAAAAAAAAACTGAAAAAAAAAACGGGAAAAAATTGTGGAAAAAAAAACCGGAGGAGCTTGCCGAAGATAAGGCCATTACGGCTCGCCTTTAGGTGTCCCCCTCAGCATAGCGTCGTTTAAAGAACGAGAGTCAGCACAACGTATAAAAAAAAAATGAAAAAAAACGGAAAAAAAAACGGAAAAAAAGCTGGAAAAAAACTGTGGAAAAAAATCGGAGGAGTTTGCCGAAGATGAGGCCATTACGGCTTGCCTTTAGGTGTCCTCCTCAGGATAGCGTCGTTTAAATAACGAGAGTCAGTACAACGATAAAAAAAAAAAAAAACCTGAAAAAACCTGAAAAAAGCCGGAAAAAAACTGTGGAAAAAAACCAGAGGAGCTTGCCGAAGATGAGGCCATTACGGCTCGCCTTTAGGTGTCCTCCTCGGGATAACGTCATTTAAAGAAAAACATTCAGTACAACGTAAAAAAAAAAAAAAAAAAATAAAAAAAAAAATAAAAAAAATAAAAAAAATAAAAAAAAAAAAAAACTTGGAAAAAAATCGGAAAAAAACCGGAAAAAAACTGTGGAAAAAAGCCAGAGGAGCTTGCCGAAGATAAGCCCATTACAGCTCGCCTTTAGGTGTCCTCCTCAGGATAGCGTCGTTTAAAGAACGAGAGTCAGCACAACGTATAAAAAAAAAAAAAAAACGGAAAAAAACTGTGGAAAAAAACCCATAGAAGCTTGCCAAATATGAGGCCATTACGAGTCGCCTTTAGGTGTCCTCCTCGGGATAACGTCATTTAAAGAACAAGAGTCAGCACAATGTAAAAAAAAAAAAAAAAAAGAACTGAAAAAAACGGGAAAAAACTGTGGAAAAAAAAACCGGAGGAGCTTGCCGAAGATGAGGCCATTACGGCTCGCCTTTAGGTGTCCTCCTCAGGATAGCGTCGTTTAAAGAACGAGAGTCAGCACAACGTAAAAAAAAAAAAAAAGAAAAAAAAAAGAAAAAAACTTGGAAAAAAATCGGAAAAAAACCGGAAAAAAAAACTGTGGAAAAAAGCCAGAGGAGCTTGCCGAAGATAAGCCCATTACAGCTCGCCTTTAGGTGTCCTCCTCAGGATAGCGTCGTTTAAAGAACGAGAGTCAGCACAACGTATAAAAAAAAAAAAAAAACGGAAAAAAACTGTGGAAAAAAACCCATAGAAGCTTGCCAAATATGAGGCCATTACGAGTCGCCTTTAGGTGTCCTCCTCGGGATAACGTCATTTAAATAACAAGAGTCAGCACAATGTAAAAAAAAAAAAAAAAGAACTGAAAAAAACGGGAAAAAACTGTGGAAAAAAAAAAACCGGAGGAGCTTGCCGAAGATGAGGCCATTACGGCTCGCCTTTAGGTGTCCTCCTCAGGATAGCGTCGTTTAAAGAACGAGAGTCAGCACAACGTAAAAAAAAAAAAATTGAAAAAGAAATGGAAAAATGCCGGAAAAAAAACTGTGGAAAAAAACCGGAGGAGCTTGCCGAAGATGAGGCCATTACGGCTCGCCTTTAGGTGTCCTCCTCGGGATAACGTCATTTAAAGAACAAGATTCAGCACAACGTAAAAAAAAAAAAAAAAGAAAAAAAGAAAAAAACTCGGAAAAAAACCGAAAAAAAAAACTGTGGAAAAAAGCCGGAGGAGCTTGCCGAAGATAAGGCCATTACGGCTCGCCTTTAGGTGTCCTCCTCAAGATAGCGTCGTTTAAAGAACGAGAGTCAGCACAACGTATAAAAAAAAACTGAAAAAGAAAACGGAAAAAAACTGTGGAAAAAAACCCATAGAAGCTTGCCAAATATGAGGCCATTACGAGTCGCCTTTAGGTGTCCTCCTCGGGATAACGTCATTTAAAGAACAAGTGTCAGCACAAAAAAAAAAAAAAAAAAAAAAACTGTGGAAAAAACCGGAGGAGCTTGCCGAAGATAAGTCCATTACGGCTCGCCTTTAGGTGTCCTCCTCAGGATAGCGTCGTTTAAAAAACGAGAGTCAGCACAACGTATAATAAAAAAAAAAACTGAAAAAAAAAAGCGGAAAAAAACTATGGAAAAAAAATCGGAGAAGCTTGCCAAAGATGGGGCCATTACGGGTCGCCTTTAGGTGTCCTCCTCGGGATAACGTCATTTAAAGAACAAGAGTCAGCACAACGTAAAAAAAAAAAAAAACTTTGGAAAAAACCGTAGGAGCTTACCGAAGATAAGGCCATTACGGCTCGCCTTTAGGTGTCCACCTCAGGATAGCGTCGTTTAAAGAACGACAGTCAGCACAACGTAAAAAAAAAAAAAAAACTGAAAAAAAAACGGAAAAAAACTGTGGAAAAAAACCCATAGAAGCTTGCCAAATATGAGGCCATTACGGGTCGCCTTTAGGTGTCCTCCTCGGCATAACGTCATTTAAAGAACAAGAGTCAGCACAACGTAAAAAAAAAAAAAAAAAAAAAACTGTGGAAAAAACCGGAGGAGCATGCCGAAGATAAGGCCATTACGGCTCGCCTTTAGGTGTCCTCCTCAGGATAGCGTCGTTTAAAGAACGAGAGTCAGCACAACGTATAAAAAAAAAAAAAAAAAAAAAAAAAGAAAAATTTGTAGAAAAAACCGGAGGAGCTTGCCGAAGATAAGGCCATTACGGCTCGCCTTTAGGTGTCCTCCTCAGGATAGCGTCGTTTAAAAAACGAGAGTCAGCACAACGTATAATAAAAAAAAAACTGAAAAAAAAAAGCGGAAAAAAAATATGGAAAAAAAACCGGAGAAGCTTGCCAAAGATGAGGCCATTACGGGTCGCCTTTAGGTGTCCTCCTCGGGATAACGTCATTTAAAGAACAAGAGTCAGCACAACGTAAAAAAAAAAAAAAAACTTTGGAAAAAACCGTAGGAGCTTACCGAAGATAAGGCCATTACGGCTCGCCTTTAGGTGTCCAACTCAGGATAGCGTCGTTTAAAGAACGACAGTCAGCACAACGTAAAAAAAAAAAAAAAAAAAAAACTGACAAAAAAACGGAAAAAAACTGTGGAAAAAAACCCATAGAAGCTTGCCAAATATGAGGCCATTACGGGTCGCCTTTATGTGTCCTCCTCGGCATAACGTCATTTAAAGAACAAGAGTCAGCACAACGTAAAAAAAAAAAAAAAAAAAACTGTGGAAAAAACGGGAGGAGCATGCCGAAGATAAGGCCATTACGGCTCGCCTTTAGGTGTCCTCCTCAGAATAGCGTTGTTTAAAGAACGAGAGTCAGCACAACGTTAAAAAAAAAAAAAAAAAAAAAAAAAGAAAAACTAAAAAAAAAAGCGGAAAAAAACTATGGAAAAAAAACCGGAGAAGCTTGCCAAAGATGAGGCCATTACGGGTCGCCTTTAGGTGTCCTCCTCGGGATAAAGTCATTTAAAGAACAAGAGTCAGCACAACGTAAAAAAAAAAAATAAAAAAATAAAAAATAAAAAAAACTGTGGAAAAAACCGGAGGAGCTTGCCGAAGATAAGGCCATTACGGCTCGCCTTTAGGTGTCCTCCTCAGGATAGCGTCGTTTAAAGAACGAGAGTCAGCACAACGTTAAAAAAAAAAAAAAAACTGAAAAAAAAAACGGAAAAAAAACTATGGAAAAAAAACCGGAGAAGCTTGCCAAAGATGAGGCCATTACGCCTCGCCTTTACGTGTCCTCCTCGGGATAACGTCATTTAAAGAACAAGAGTCAGCACAATGTAAATAATAAAAAAAAACTGAAGAAAAAACGGAAAAAAACTATGGAAAAAGAACCGGAAAAGCTTGCCAAAGATGAGGCCATTACGGCTCGCCTTTAGGTGTCCTCCTCGGGATAACGTCATTTAAAGAACAAGAGTCAGCACAATGTAAAAAAAAAAAAAAAAACTGAAAATAAAACGGAAAAAAACTATGGGAAAAAAACCGGAGAAGCTTGCCAAAGATGAGGCCATTACGGCTCGCCTTTAGGTGTCCTCCTCGGGATAACGTCATTTAAAGAACAAGAGTCAGCACAATGTAAAAAAAAAAAAAAAAAAACTGAAAAAAAAAACTGAAGAAAAAACGGAAAAAAATTATGGAAAAAAAACCGGAGAAGCTTGCCAAAGATGAGGCCATTACGCCTCGCCTTTAGGTGTCCTCCTCGGGATAACGTCATTTAAAGAACAAGAGTCAGCACAATGTAAATAATAAAAAAAAAAAAAGAAAAAAAAACTGAAGAAAAAACGGAAAAAAACTATGGAAAAAGAACCGGAGAAGCTTGCCAAAGATGAGGCCATTACGGCTCGCCTTTAGGTGTCCTCCTCGGGATAACGTCATTTAAAGAACAAGAGTCAGCACAACGTAAAAAAAAGAAAAAAAACTGTGGAAAAAACCGGAGGAACTTGCCGAAGATAAAGCCATTACGGCTCGCCTTTAGGTGTCCTCCTCAAGATAGCGTCGTTTAAAAAACGAGAGTCAGCACAACGTAAAACAAAAAAAAAAAACAAAAAACAAAAAAACAAAAAAATTGAAAAAAAAAACGGAAAAAAACTATTGGAAAAAAACCGGAGAAGCTTGCCAAAGATGAGGCCATTACGGCTCCCCTTTAGGTGTCCTCCTCGGGATAACGTCATTTAAAGAACAAGAGTCAGCACAATGTAAAAAAAAAAAAAAACTGAAGAAAAAACGGAAAAAAATTATGGAAAAAAAACCGGAGAAGCTTGCCAAAGATGAGGCCATTACGGCTCGCCTTTAGGTGTCCTCCTCGGGATAACGTCATTTAAAGAACAAGAGTCAGCACAATGTAAAAAAAAAAAAAAAAAAAAAAAAACTGAAGAAAAAACGGAAAAAAACTATGGAAAAAAAAACCGGAGAAGCTTGCCAAAGATGAGGCCATTACGGCTCGCCTTTAGGTGTCCTCCTCGGGATAACGTCATTTAAAGAACAAGAGTCAGCACAATGTAATAAAAAAAAAAAAAAAAAAAAAAAAAAAAAAAACTGAAAAAAAAACGGGAAAAACTTTGAAAAAAAAAACCGGAGGAGCTTGCCGAAGATAAGGCCATTACGGCTCGCCTTTAGGTGTTCTCCTCAGGATAGTGTCGTTTAAAGAACGAGAGTCAGCACAACGTAAAAAAAAAAAAAAAAAAAAAAAAAAAAAGCGGAAAAAAACTATGGAAATAAAAACCGGAGAAGCTTGCCAAAGATGAGGCCATTACGGGTCGCCTTTAGGTGTCCTCCTCGGGATAACGTCATTTAAAGAACAAGAGTCAGTACAACGTCAAAAAAAAAAAAAACTTTGGAAAAAACCGGAGGAGCTTACCGAAGATAAGGCCATTACGGCTCGCCTTTAGGTGTCCACCTCAGGATAGCGTCGTTTAAAGAAAGACAGTCAGCACAACGTGAAAAAAAAAACTGAAAAAAAACGGAAAAAAAACGGAAAAAAACTGTGGAAAAAAACCCATAGAAGCTTGCCAAATATGAGGCCATTACGGGTCGCCTTTAGGTGTCCTCCTCGGGATAACGTCATTTAAAGAACAAGAGTCAGCACAACGTAAAAAAAAAAAAAAAAACTGTGGAAAAAACCGGAGGAGCTTACCGAAGATAAGGACATTACGGCTCGCCTTTAGGTGTCCTCCTCAGGATACCGTCGTTTAAAGAACGAGAGTCAGCACAACGTTAAAAAAAAAAAAAAAAAAAACAGAAAAAAAAAGCGGAAAAAACTATGGAAAAAAAAACCGGAGAAGCTTGCCAAAGATGAGGCCATTACGGGTCGCCTTTAGGTGTCCTCCTCGGGATAAAGTCATTTAAAGAACAAGAGTCAGCACAACGTAAAAAAAAAAAAAATAATAAAAAAATAAAAAAATAAAAAAAAATAAAAAAAACTGTGGAAAAAACCGGAGGAGCTTGCCGAAGATAAGGCTATTACGGCTCGCCTTTAGGTCTCCTCCTCAGGATAGCGTCGTTTAAAGAACGAGAGTCAGCACAACGTAAAAAAAAAAAAAAAAACTGAAAAAAAAAAGCGGAAAAAAACTATGGAAAAAAAACCGGAGAAG
Source organism: Arachis ipaensis (assembly GCF_059453495.1). Lineage (NCBI taxonomy): Eukaryota > Viridiplantae > Streptophyta > Magnoliopsida > Fabales > Fabaceae > Arachis > Arachis ipaensis. The sequence goes on along the minus strand of NC_142437.1, from coordinate 53,335,439 downwards.
CTTGCCAAAGATGAGGCCATTACGGGTCGCCTTTAGGTGTCCTCCTCGGGATAACGTCATTTAAAGAACAAGAGTCAGCACAACGTCAAAAAAAAAAAAAAAAACTTTGGAAAAAACCGGAGGAGCTTACTGAAGATAAGGCCATTACGGCTCGCCTTTGGGTGTCCACCTCAGGATAGCGTCGTTTAAAGAACGACAGTCAGCACAACGTAAAAAAAAAAAATGAAAAAAAACGAAAAAAAACAAAAAAAACCCATAGTAGCCTGCCAAATATGAGGCCATTACGGGTCGCCTTTAGGTGTCCTCCTCGGGATAACGTCATTTAAAGAACAAGAGTCAGCACAACGTAAAAAAAAAAAAAAAAAAAAAAAAAAACTGAAGAAAAAAACTGAAGAAAAAACGGAAAAAAACTATGGAAAAAAAAACCGGAGAAGCTTGCCAAAGATGAGGCCATTACGGCTCGCCTTTAGGTGTCCTCCTCGGGATAACGTCATTTAAAGAACAAGAGTCAGCACAATGTAAAAAAAAAAAAAAAAAAAAAAAAAAAAAAACTGAAGAAAAAATCTGAAGAAAAAACGGAAAAAAACTATGGAAAAAAAAACCGGAGAAGCTTGCCAAAGATGAGGCCATGACAGCTCGCCTTTAGGTGTCCTCCTCGGGATAACGTCATTTAAAGAACAAGAGTCAGCACAATGTAAAACAAAAAAAAAAAAAAAAAACTGAAAAAAAAAAACTGAAGAAAAAACGGAAAAAAACTATGGAAAAAAAACCGGAGAAGCTTGCCAAAGATGAGGCCATTACGGCTCGCCTTTAGGTGTCCTCCTCGGGATAACGTAATTTAAAGAACAAGAGTCAGCACAACGTAAAAAAAAAAAAATAAAAAAAATAAAAAAAATAAAAATAAAATAAAAATAAAATAAAAATAAAACTGTCGAAAAAACCGGAGGAGCTTGCCGAAGATAAGGCCATTACGGCTCGCCTTTAGGTGTCCTCCTCAGGATAGTGTCGTTTAAAGAACGAGAGTCAGCACAACGTAAAAAAAAAATAAAAAAAAAAAAAAATAAAATAAAAAACGGAAAAAAACTATGGAAATAAAAACCGGAGAAGCTTGCCAAAGATGAGGCCATTACGGGTCGCCTTTAGGTGTCCTCCTCGGGATAACGTCATTTAAAGAACAAGAGTCAGTACAACGTCAAAAAAAAAAAAAAAACTTTGGAAAAAACCGGAGGAGCTTACCGAAGATAAGGCCATTACGGCTCGCCTTTAGGTGTCCACCTCAGGATAGCGTCGTTTAAAGAAAGACAGTCAGCACAACGTGAAAAAAAAAACTGAAAAAAAACGGAAAAAAAACGGAAAAAAACTGTGGAAAAAAACCCATAGAAGCTTGCCAAATATGAGGCCATTACGGGTCGCCTTTAGGTGTCCTCCTCGGGATAACGTCATTTAAAGAACAAGAGTCAGCACAACGTAAAAAAAAAAAAAACTGTGGAAAAAACCGGAGGAGCTTACCGAAGATAAGGACATTACGGCTCGCCTTTAGGTGTCCTCCTCAGGATACTGTCGTTTAAAGAACGAGAGTCAGCACAACGTTAAAAAAAAAAAAAAAAAAAAAAAACAGAAAAAAAAGCGGAAAAAACTATGGAAAAAAAAACCGGAGAAGCTTGCCAAAGATGAGGCCATTACGGGTCGCCTTTAGGTGTCCTCCTCGGGATAAAGTCATTTAAAGAACAAGAGTCAGCACAACGTAAAAAAAAAAATAATAAAAAAATAAAAAAATAAAAAAAAATAAAAAAAACTGTGGAAAAAACCGGAGGAGCTTGCCGAAGATAAGGCTATTACGGCTCGCCTTTAGGTCTCCTCCTCAGGATAGCGTCGTTTAAAGAACGAGAGTCAGCACAACGTAAAAAAAAAAAAAAAAAACTGAAAAAAAAAGCGGAAAAAAACTATGGAAAAAAAAACCGGAGAAGCTTGCCAAAGATGAGGCCATTACGGGTCGCCTTTAGGTGTCCTCCTCGGGATAACGTCATTTAAAGAACAAGAGTCAGCACAACGTCAAAAAAAAAAAAAAAAAAACTTTGGAAAAAACCGGAGGACCTTACTGAAGATAAGGCCATTACGGCTCGCCTTTGGGTGTCCACCTCAGGATAGCGTCGTTTAAAGAACGACAGTCATCACAACGTAAAAAAAAAAAAAATGAAAAAAACGAAAAAAAACGAAAAAAACCCATAGAAGCCTGCCAAATATGAGGCCATTACGGGTCGCCTTTAGGTGTCCTCCTCGGGATAACGTCATTTAAAGAACAAGAGTCAGCACAACGTAAAAAAAAAAAAAAAAAAAAAAAAAACTGAAGAAAAAAACTGAAGAAAAAACGGAAAAAAACTATGGAAAAAAAAACCGGAGAAGCTTGCCAAAGATGAGGCCATTACGGCTCGCCTTTAGGTGTCCTCCTCGGGATAACGTCATTTAAAGAACAAGAGTCAGCACAATGTAAAAAAAAAAAAAAAAAAAAAAAAAAAAAAACTGAAGAAAAAATCTGAAGAAAAAACGGAAAAAAACTATGGAAAAAAAAACCGGAGAAGCTTGCCAAAGATGAGGCCATTACAGCTCGCCTTTAGGTGTCCTCCTCGGGATAACGTCATTTAAAGAACAAGAGTCAGCACAATGTAAAACAAAAAAAAAAAAAAAAACTGAAAAAAAAAACTGAAGAAAAAACGGAAAAAAACTATGGAAAAAAAACCGGAGAAGCTTGCCAAAGATGAGGCCATTATGGCTCGCCTTTAGGTGTCCTCCTCGGGATAACGTAATTTAAAGAACAAGAGTCAGCACAACGTAAAAAAAAAAAAATAAAAAAAATAAAAAGTAAAATAAAAATAAAATAAAAATAAAATAAAAATAAAACTGTCGAAAAAACCGGAGGAGCTTGCCGAAGATAAGGCCATTACGGCTCGCCTTTAGGTGTCCTCCTCAGGATAGCGTCGTTTAAAGAGCGAGAGTCAGCACAACGTTAAAAAAAAAAATTGAAAAAAAAAAAGCGGAAAAAAACTATGGAAAAAAAACCGCAGAAGCTTGCCAAATATGAGGCCATTACGGGTCGCCTTTAGGTGTCCTCCTCGGGATAAAGTCATTTAAAGAACAAGAGCCAGCACAACGTATAAAAAAAAAAAAAAACTGTGGAAAAAACCGGAGGAGCTTGCCGAAGATAAGGCCATTACGGCTCGCCTTTAGGTGTCCTCCTCAGGATAGCTTCGTTTAAAGAACGAGAGTCAGCACAACGTAAAAAAAAAAAAAAAAAAACTGAAAAAAAAAACCGGAGAAGCTTGCCAAAGATGAGGCCATTACGGGTCGTCTTTAGGTGTCCTCCTTGGGATAACGTCATTTAAAGAACAAGAGTCAGCACAACGTCAAAAAAAAAAAAAAAACTTTGGAAAAAACCGGAGGAGCTTACCGAAGATAAGGCCATTACGGCTCGCTGATGAGTATTTTGGAGGAAAAGTGAATTTCTCCCAAAACACACAAATCTAACCGGCAAGTGTACCGGGTCGTATCAAGTAATAAAAACTCACGGGAGTGAGGTCGATCCCACAGGGATTGAAGGATTGAGCAATTTTAGTTTAGTGGTTGATTTAGTCAAGCGATTCGAGTGTTGGTTGGGTGATTTGTGATTTGCAGAATGTAAATTGCATGGAATTAAAGAGAGCAGGGAATTAAATTGCTGAATCTTAAAGAACAAGAAATTAAATTGCAGAAACTTAGAGTGCAAGAAATGTAAATTGCGGAATCTTAAAGTGCAAGGAATGTAAATGACTTGAATTGTAAAGGGGATTGGGACTTGGATTTGCAGAAATTAAACAAGGAAAAGTTAAATTGCATTAAACAGAAGAGTAAAAGGAAATTGGGATTGGATTGGATCTTATAGCAAAAAAGTAAATAAACATGGAAAGCAAGAAACAGAATGTAAATTGGAGATTTGGATCTCAGGACCCAGAGACTAGAAAACTAAGTCTAGATCTCAATGCCTTCCTAGATCCAATAAGAACAATTGCAAGGGAATTGTAAATTGCAAAGAGAATAGATGAAGAGCAATTAACCGGAAATGAAATTCAATTAACAGTAAAGAAACAGAGAGATCCAAGATTGAGATTGAAACAGAATTTCTTCAATTCTCCAATCCAAGATCCAAGACAAGTGTAAATAAAATTGAAAGCAATGAAAACAAAGAAATTAAAGTTCACTCAATAACAAAAGCTCTCCGAAAACTATTATGAAAATTCCAAAAGAAAAGCTCTCCGAAGAACTTGAATTCTATCCTATTTATACACTTTCTTCCAATGATCTTCAAGCCTTGAGTTGGGCCTTTGCTCTTGGTGGAATTGGGTTGAAAGAGGCCTTGGTTGATTGCTCTTGAAGTTTGAAGAAGAACCAAAGTGAACCAATTGAACCGGGTTTGAGTTTTGCAAAAGTTGGACCAAAAGTTTGAGCCAAAGTTAGGGGTCTAACTTTGGCTCCAACTTTTCATATCAGCTAGCACATTTTGCTGATATCAACGTTGGTGCCAACGTTAGGGGTCTAACTTTGACCCTAACGTTGGCCTTGCCTAGTGTGCTTGTGGTGCCAACGTTAGCCTCCAAGTTAGGGGGCTAACGTTGGCGCAAACGTTGGATGGCCAGGGAGGAATTCATGTGCCAACGTTAGCCTCAAAGTTAGGGGGCTAACGTTGGCGCAAACTTTTGGAGCCCAGGGGAGAATTTTCAAGTTCCAACGTTAGCCTCCAAGTTAGGGGGCTAACGTTGGGGCTAACTTTTCAACCAAAAGTTTGTGCAAAAGTTTGATGCTAACTTTAGGTCCAGCTTCTTGCTTCCTGGTTCAATTTCACTTATTCCATTGTCCTCTCTTCACTCCTAGCCGTTCCTTCTTGCTTCAACCATTCTCCAAGCTTTCTTCACCTATCATTAATCAACCAAACTCATCAAAGCTATGCTCAAAATCATGAGATATTCATTCTTTCATAATATGCAACAAATATAGCATAAAACCTCATGAAATGGCATGAATTCATACATGGTTGGTTCAATCAAGGGAAACATGAAAATCTACTCAATTAGCTTGCTTGTAGCTCAAGAAAGTGCATAATTCTAATGAAAACAAGAGAAAAAGACTAGCTAAAATAGGCTAGGATGACTTGTCATCACTCGCCTTTAGGTGTCCACCTCAGGATAGCGTCGTTTAAAGAACGACAGTTAGCAAAACGTAAAAAAAAATAAAAATAAAAAAAAACTGAAAAAAAATGAAAAAAAAAACGGAAAAAAACTGTGGAAAAAAACCCATAGAAGCTTGCCAAATATGAGGCCATTACGGGTCGCCTTTAGGTGTCCTCCTCGGGATAACGTCATTTAAAGAACAAGAGTCAGCACAACGTATAAAAAAAAAAAAAAAAACTGT
>NC_142437.1:53262500-53317500 GCF_059453495.1 Arachis ipaensis | reverse complement strand
TCACTCAAAGGCACAAGAACAAGCTAGAATTAGGATTTTTATTTAATTTGTTTTTCATTTCAATTTTATTTTATTTTCATTTTGTAAAAAGCCTATATAAAGGCATCACTATCATCTTCAAAAGGGGAGCTCCATTAGAGAAAGGAGGCTAGCTCCAATAGGGAGTTTGGCACTTTTTAGTTTTCATTTTGCTTTCTCTCTTATTTTTCTTTTCTGTCTTGAAATTTTGGATTGAGATTGGAAGGAATTCTGTTTTCATTCTCCATCTGCAACTTTTTCTTCTACTCTTTCTGCAATTTACTCTTCCATTTTCATTTTGCAATTGTTCTTGTTGGATCAAGGAAGGATTTGAGATCTAGACTTGTTTTCTAGTCTCTTCCACTCCTGAGATCTTGAACCACTTTTAAATTGCTGCAAATTAAGCACTGCTTTTCTGTTTTGATCCTTCACTGAAATTTTCCCTTTCTGTTTAGATTTGCTGCAACTCTCAATTTACTTTCCTGCACATTTACCTTTAGTGTAATTGTTCTGAATTTGATTTGTTGCTCTCTTTAAATATTCTGCACCCAACCCCCTTTATTTTTCATGCAATTTACATTTCTTGTCATTTAAGATTCTTGCAATTTACATTTCTTGCTCTTTAAGTTTCTGTCCAATTTTACTTACTGCACTTTATAATTTCTGCACACTTACTTTCTGCAATTTATAATTCCTTGTCATTTACATTCTGCTGCTTCAAGTCTCACCCAATTTCACTCAATGTTAGCTTGACTAAACTAATCACCCACTAAAGTTGCTTGATCCATCAATCCCTGTGGGATCGACCTCACTCAAAGTGAGTTTTACTACTTGATACGACCCGGTACACTTGCCGGTGAGTTTTTGGTGTTTTGGGAAATTCAGTTTTCCACAAAAATACCATCAAGTTTTTGGCGCCGTTGCCGGGGATTGATTAGATTGACAATGATCAAGTAAGGTGGTGGTCTAGATTAAGCACTTTTTTTTTCTTTTTCTTTTTACTAAGCATACTAACTGTTTGAATTTTTGCTTAAGCTAACACTAACTTCACTCTAGCAATAGAGTGTTTAATTCTGGTTCTTGGTTCTGTGTTTATGTCAGGAGGAAGAAGTGATGAATCCACACCTTTTGATCCTGAAACACTTTGGAGGTTGAAAAGAGAACCAAGAAATGGAGGAAAATCCAACAAATCCACAAGTGGGAGTGGCCAACGACAATGGTCAGCCCCAAAGGAGAGTATTGGCTTCATATACACTTGCTAATCCAAGGCATTGTGGGAGTAGCATCCTTACCCCAAATGTCGATGCAAATAACTTTGAATTGAAGCCCCAACTCATCACCTTGGTGCAGAACAATTGTTCCTATGGAGGAGGCCCCTTGGAAGATCCAAACCAGCACCTATCCACCTTCTTGAGGATTTGTGACACTGTCAAAACTAATGGAGTGCATCCTGACAGTTACAAGCTACTGCTGTTTCCATTTTCCCTGAGGGACAAAGCCACTCAATGGTTGGAGTCATTTCCAAGAGAAAGCATCAACAATTGGGAGGATCTAGTGAGCAAGTTCTTAGCAAAGTTTTATCCTCCTCAAAGGATCATCAGGCTCAAAACAGAGGTTCAAACATTTACTCAGATGGATGGAGAGTCATTGTATGAAGCATGGGAGAGATACAAAGCTTTACTCAGGAAATGTCCACCAGAGATGTTTAATGAATGGGATAAACTCCAAAATTTCTATGAAGGACTGACAATGAAAGCTCAAGAGGCACTTGACTATTCAGCAGGAGGCTCAATGCAACTCATGAAGACAGCTGAAGAAGCTCAGAACCTCATTGACATGGTGGCTAACAATCAATACTTCTTTGCTCATCAGAGACAACGCCAACCATCACTAAGGAAAGGAGTGTTAGAAATGGAAGGGGTGGACACCATCCTAGCTCAAAACAAGATAATGCAGTAGCAGATTCAAGAACAATTTGAGCAGATGGCTAAAAAGATTGATAGTTTACAAGTTGCAGCAGTGAATACAAGCCAACCATCAATCACATGGGGACAAAATGAAGAAAACCAAGAAAATCAGCAGCAGGAACAACCTCAATATGTGCACAACCAAGGCTCAGGCCAAAATGAGGTTTATGGTGACACCTACAATCCATCCTGGAAGAACCATCCAAATCTCAGATGGGGAGATAACCACACCCACAGCCAGCAACCGTGGCAGAAAAACTCAAACCAAAACAACTCAAGAAACACAACTTACTCAAACCACGACCAGCAAAACACTAATAATAATCAATACAAGAAACCACAAAATACATATCAACCACCCCACCACAATCCACAAACTCATCAAAATAGCATTTTCGCACCAACATCTAACCCCCAAAACTACCACACTACCCCTACAAATAACTTCCAGCAACCACATTCCACCACCATCATACCACCAATAGACCATCATGAAAGTAGAATTTCAAGTCTTGAGGCAGCCATACAAGCAATTGCTCAGTCCACTCAAAGCTTGGTCAAAGTGCAAGAGAGAAATGAAGCTACCATGAAGAGCCTTGAACGACAAGTGGGACAATTGGCCAAACAAGCTGAACGGCCAACCAATGTTCTCCCAAGTGATACAATCTCCAATCCAAAGGACAAAGGAAAAGCTACAAAGTGGGAGGAGTGCAAAGCAATTATAGTGGAAAGTGAGAAGAAAGCCATCAATCAGGAAGAACACAACAGAGAAGTTCTACAAAAAGAGACAGAAGAGAGAAGTGAAGAAGATCAAGAAATCAAGAATGCAAAAAGCTCAAAGAGAGATAAGGACATCCTTGAAACACAACTACAAGAGAAGAAGGAAGGGGTGAAGCCACATATCCCCAAACTTCCATACCCTCAGAGGTTCAAAAAAGAGAATGAGGATAAGCAATACTCAAAGTTCCTGGACATATTCAAGACCCTCAGCATCAATATTCCTTTCTTAGAAGCACTTGAACAGATGCCAGTGTATGCTAAATTTATGAAAGAAGTGCTGACAAAGAAAAAGTCCATAAAAGAAGGACAAATTGTTGAGATGACAATGGAATGTAGTGCTATTCTCCAAAGAGAGTTACCAGAGAAGAAAGATGATCCTGGGAGTTTTTATATACCTTGCACCATAAGAGACATAACAATTGAAAAGTCATTCTGTGACCTTGGTGCAAGCATAAACTTGATGCCTTTGTCTCTAATGAGGAAACTTCGAATTTGTGAGCTGAAATCCACACGAATACTCCTTCAAATGGCTGACAAATCCATCCAGCAAGCAGTTGGAGTTGTAGAGAATGTACTGGTAAAAGTGGGGAAATTCCTTCTCCCAGCTGATTTTGTCATTTTGGACATGGAGGAGGACCCTAACACCCCCATCATCCTAGGGAGGCCTTTTCTTGCTACGAGCAGAGCACTGATAGATGTTGAAAAAGGGGAATTGTTGCTGAGAGTGCATGATGAGCACCTAGCATTCCATGTTTTTAAAAACCTACATGAGCCCACTCAAGAAGAAGATTGTATGAAGGATAAGGCCAAGGATCAAAACTTGAAGAAGGCATTCAATGAGTTAACTCCAAGACTTCTACATCCATGCTTGAAAGAAGTAGAGATGGTGCAACAGACCAAAGAAATCAAGGAGGAACTAGATCCAAAACCCCCAGATGAGAACCTCAACATTCTAGATAAAGAACCACCAAGGCATGAATCATCTCCTAAGAAAGAAGAGAAGAAGAAGAGGCCAAAAGGGTGGAAAAACAAGAAAATCCCCACTGAAGGCTTTTCACCAGGGGATAAAGTAGTGTTAAACACACAACCAATGAAGATGTCTCCACAATTATTTGAATATTACATTGTGAACCGGGTCCTTTCACTTGAACACTTAGAGATCATCAAAGAGGAGACTGGAAGGAAGTTCACAGTAAGAGGAGAAAAGTTGAGGCACTATGATTTTCAGCCCCCATGATCAAAGAATGAAGGATGTCAAGCTAGTGACATTAAAAGAGCGCTTGTTGGGAGGCAACCCAACCTGAGGTAATTTTCTCTTCATAGCTAATTTAATAAAAGAGTTGAGTAGATTCCTCTGTATTGCAAAGAGCTAAGTTTGGTGTTGCACACCAAAATAATTAAGGGGTGAATGTTGGATGCTAAGTTTGGTGTTCCACCAAAAATTTCATTAAGAACACATTGCACCCTCAGCATGATCAGTATCGGCTCCAAACCATCAGAGAAACTGCTTAACAATTGTCATGTTTCTAGTTTTTAGTTGTTTTCTAGTTCATAGTTTGTTTTCTAGTCCATAGTTTATCTCCTTAATAAAAGTACTTGATGTTTCATGCATGTATTTATTCTGCTACATATAGAAGTAGGCAAGGAACTAAGTTTGGTGTTCCCACACCAACTTAGGTTCACAGAATCACAAGCATACATGCATGCTAACTGCCTCTCAAGTGCTTGGGGAACAAGCAACTTTCAATATCTTTTGTAGGAAGTCATTCAATCTCTTGGAGGAAAAGGTACATCATTATAGACAGAGGAAGGACATGGAACCCAACAATGATGCTGACACAGATGAAACAAATAGACTCCAAGAGGTTGTATTGCTCTCTGACTGATTCTAGTTCAAATATGTTAATTGAAAGTGCAAATGTCCCCTGTTGATTAGTATCTTTCTAGATTCATTTACTGTCTGCAAGTTTGTTTGTTTTCATGCTGTTATGGCTTACTAGTCTAAGTGCTTGATTCACTTTCATCTTACTTGAATTATATGCTTTGTTCCTCATGCTTGAATAAAAGAAAAATAACTGTGAAATAGAGAAAGAGTAAAAGTCTGGTATGATATGAGACAAAATAAGATTATGTGGTGGTATGTGCTGGTTCATTAGGTGATTTATAAATAAGGCTGAATGTTGGCATGACTTTGTGATATAAACTTGAGTTACATTTCATGAGACTTGACAAATGAAAAAGGTCCAAAATGAAAGAGAAAAATGCAAAAGAAAGAAGCAAAAAGAAATACACAAGGCTAGGCACCAATGGCTGCAAATTTGGATAAATGCCTGTGATGTTCTTGTACAAAGATAAGCTTGGATAACTAGGTTCTAAGGGGTGCTTCATCACCCGGTAACTTGGGTTAACTAACCCGGGATTGCCAACCGAAAGTCCACCATCAAGAGCTACTTTGAGACAAAGCATTTAGTAACCCAAAGAGGTGCTGGGCATCAATTTCCAAAGAACAAACAGAGATGAACAAAATAAGCTAAATGCCTGTGATGTGTGTGTGCTAAGGAGAGGCTTGAGCAAGTAAGCCCATAGGGGTGTTTCAACACCTAGCATCTTGAACCAACTGGGGCGGGAATGTTGGCTGAAAGCTTACTATAAAAAGTTGCCTTACCACATAGCATTAAGCCTCAGCCAAGAAAAAAAAATCCCAAGCAATAACAAGTCTCATTTTTTTTTGTGTAATTCAAGTAAGGATCCAAAGGAATGTTGATGTCTCAGCCCCAGAATAAAAATCCCTAAGATACCATGCATAAAAATCCCATTTTCCAGTATTCAATGTCTTCTAATAAAAGGCTTATACACTTCTCTGCTTCTAGTAATTTTCCTTATGTTTTACTGCTTGCTTGGGGACAAGCAAGGTTTAAGTTTGGTGTTGTGATGACAAGTCATCTTAGCCTAGTTTCACTAGCCTTTTTCTTTGTTTTTATTAGGTTTTATGCACTTTCTTGCATTCTAAGAAAGTAATTTGGATTAAAAATGCATGACTTCTTTGAATCAATCAACCACCATGTAATTGATGTTAAATCATGAGGTTTAAGCTAAATTTAATTGAATTTTAATGATTTATAAACCTTGTGAATTTAGTGATACTTTGATTGGTTGTTTTGATTGCTTGTAGGTGAAGAAAGAAGAAAATAAGAAAAGCGTGGCCTAAGGAATGTGCCCAAAGGAAGCCACAAGCGTGCCCAAGGGAAGCAAAAACGTGGCCAACATCAAGGAAGAAAGGGAAGCTAAGTTGAAAAAGCTAACTGAGCTTCACAAGGGATGGAAGGAGAAGGCAAGCTACAAAGCTAAGTTCAAATAGTTAACTTAGCACTAAAGAAAGCAAGGAATTGGTGCAAAGATAAGTTAACTAAGTTAACTTTATCGGGACCTCTCCAAATTAATTCAAAGCAAAATTCCAAGGAATGAAGCCACCAAGTTTCGAACTCATGACCCAAGGGAAGCAAGGAACGCTCCTTGCAAGGAAAACAAGAAAAATTGGCCAAAAAGCATTCACCAAGGCTTGAACCTTGCACCTGAAGGATGAAAGGAAGGCGCTACTCCAAGGAGGCAAAGGCACTCAGTTGCTTTACTTAACTGAGCGCTACATTATATTGCTAAGCATAAGGAAAATCATGAAAAAAAAGCCAAAACGCTTCCTCTAGGATTCGAACTTGGGAATTCTTTGAAACACAAGGGATGAGCGCCATTCAGCTTGCAAAGAAATGAACTAAAATGCTTCCTCCAGGATTCGAACTTGGGAATTCCTTGAAACATAAGGAGGAACACCCACTCAACCAAGGAAATTAGCTCCAAGGCTTCCTCCACCAAGTGTTGAACCTGGGACCTTGAAGTCTCAAGCAAAGGCGCTACAAGGAAAGCTAAGTTGGAAATTCCAACTGAGCATTGCCTCTCCCCCAAGCCTCCACACGTTGGCGCACACTCCTAGCACACCAAGGCATCATGACACGGTCTAAAGCTAAGTTGGATTTTCCAACTTAGCTCTAAGGCAATTGGCACTCAAACAAGGCTGGGCACACCACACTTGACACGGATGGAGCATGCTTGAAAGCTAAGTTGGATTTTCCAACTGAGCTTTCCCCTGGAGGTGTAATTTGGGCTAGGAATTGGATTAAAAATCCAATTTAATTCATTTCTTCACCAAATCAAAAGCTCACCCAAATTCCAAAATCCAAGAATAGAAAGTGTATAAATAGGAATTAGTTTGATGTAATTAGGACCTTTAGACTTCATTTTGAATTTTCCCTTTTTACTTGCATTTTCATTTTTAAGTTTTTACTTTGAATTTCTGAGAACTTGGAAGGAAAATTGATCTCTCTTCTTCCTGGTTCTTGTTTGAGCACTCTTTTAATTTCTTGCTTTGGATCTTGGGTGAAGAATTGAAGAACTTCTGTTTCAATCTCACCTTGAGATCTTGTTTAATTTTTCTGCACAATTGAATTCTACTTTCTGTTTACTTTACTGCTTCATCTTCTCTTTACTTCTGCAATTTATTTTTCTTTATTTCTTTTGCAATTATTCTTGTTGGATCAAGGAAGGATTTGAGATCTAGACTTGTTATCTAGTCTCTTCCACCCTGAGATCTTCAACCTCTTTTACTTTGCTGCAAATTAAGCACTGCTTTCTCTGCTTTTAAATTCTTCAAGTTATTTTACTTTTCTGTTAAGATCCACTTCACTGCACTCAGATCTTCTCTTTTATGTTTAATGCAATTTAGTTGTTCTTGTTTAATTTCTGCAATCCTAACTCCCAATCCCTTTTACAATTCAAGCAATTTACATTTCTTGCACTTTAAGATTCAGTCATTTACATTTCTTGCAATCTAAGTTTCTGCAATTTACTTTACTTGTTCTTTAAGATTCAGCACATTTACTTTCCTGCTCTTTCATTTACTGCAATTCACCCTTCCCCTTTTACAATTCATGCAATTTAGTTTCTGCAAAACACAAACCACTCAACCAATACTTGATTCGCTTGACTAAATCGACCACTAAACTAAAATTGCTCAATCCTTCAATCCCTGTGGGATCGACCTCACTCATGTGAGTTATTATTACTTGATGCGACCCGGTACACTTGCCGGTGAGATTTGTGTTGGATCGTTTTCAACACATCAGATATGACTCAAATGCAAGAAGCAATAGGAAGATTGTCTCAACAGTACACGAGAATCCAAGAAAGGCAAGAGGAATACCATTCTGTGTACATGAAGAACCAACAAGCACAAGAAGAAAGAGAGCTAAGAATAATGAGCAAACAAAATGAATTCGAGTCAAGATTCCTTGTGATGCAAGAAGAACATGCCTTTCAATCTCATGAATCTTTTGGGAAGTTGGAACAAATGCAAGCTGAAAGTTTGAAGGCTTTCAAGGAGTTCACAACACTCCAAGATGCAAGGTATGAAGTGCAAGCCGATTACAACGTCAATAGCCAAATCAAACTGAACTATATTGGAGAACATTTGCACAACATGGATCCGGCGTTCCCAACTTTTGATGAATTCTTCAAAATGAGAAGTGAGGTAGAAGTAAGCAGGGCTATGAGACTTGAAGATAGAGTGGAGGAGGCTATGAATAAGGCTGGCTTTTGGCAAGATCAACAGGCACCAAACAAGGATGGTGGGAACACTAGCAGCCAAGTGTATGAAAGGAGAAAGAAGAGGCATGACAAATGAAAGGTGGACTTGCTCCTTGTTCAAAGAAAAAAGCATGCATTCTATCTGTTCTAAGTTGTCTTTGCATTTCTAAGTAGTCCTTTTTAATTAAAAGTCTTTGCATTATGTTTGTTTCTTTCAAAATAAGTAGGCTAGTTTTTGTGTTTGCTTGTGTGTTCATTTTCACTTGACAAGAAGCATGTGTTGTCCCCTGCATCTTTTAATTCAATAAAAGAACAGTTTGAATGTGAAGTAAAATGGTTTCTGTTAGATAGAAGTGGAATAAAAGTAAGTGGTGGTATGTGTGTGATTGTATAGTAGCTCACTTTTAGTGAATAAAGAGCCAGGATATCCCCTTCTAAGTAAAGAGTAGCCCACTGTCTATGAATCTCAATTGAATTAAATTCCTTGGTTAGAAAGAAAAACAAAAAGAAAGAAAAAAAAAGATAGCCAAAAAGTGGCAAAACAAAAGAAAAACAAAAAGAAACAAAGCTGGACACCAATAGCTTGAACTTTGAAATATATGCCTGTGATGTCTTTGTACTAGGATCTGCTTGGATTAGTAAGCTCTTAGGAGTGCCTCAACACTTGGTGACTTGGGTTAACTAACCCGGGATCATCAGCTGAAAGTCCACTATCAAGAGCAACTTAACTACAAGGCATTTAGTAACCCAAAGAGGTGCTGGGCATCAATGTTTTAAGAAGGAATGTGAGCCAAGTGTCTATAGTGAATAATGTGTCAAGTATAAAGAAAAGAAAATGGACTTGCTACACATGACACTCAAATAAAGCTTATGAACAAAGTAATAGCCAAGGATAAAGGAATAATGAGAGGTCATAGCAGTGTGTCACTTGAAGCTTGAAGGAGACTTTCTAGGCCTAGGAGTCAATAAGAAGTGAGTATTTGCATATCCACACAAAACCCCATGAACTATCAATAATACTCTGCTAGCATGAACATCCTCTTCCATTTCATTCTTTCTTCTCAATAAATCTTTTCTTGCTTGGGGACAAGCAAGCTTTAAGTTTGGTGTTGTGATGACAAGTCATCCTAGCCTATTTTAGCTAGTCTTTTTCTTTTGTTTTGTTTAGAATTATGCACTTTCTTGAGCTACAAGCAAGCTAATTGAGTAGATTTTCATGTTTCCCTTGATTGAACCAACCATATATGAATTCATGCCATTTCATGAGGTTTTAGGCTATATTTGTTGCATATTATGAAAGAATGAATATCTCATGATTTTGAGCATAGCTTTGATGAGTTTGGTTGATTAATGATAGGTGAAGAAAGCTTGGAGAAAGGTTGAAGCAAGAAGGAATGGCTAGGAGTGAAGAGAGGACAATGGAATAAGTGAAATTGAACCGGGAAGCAAGAAGCTGGACCTAAAGTTAGCATCAAACTTTTGCACAAACTTTTGGTTGAAAAGTTAGCCCCAACGTTAGCCCCCTAACTTGGAGGCTAACGTTGGAACTTGAAAATTCTCCCCTGGGCTTCAAAAGTTTGCGCCAACGTTAGCCCCCTAACTTTGAGGCTAACGTTGGCACATGGATTTCTCCCCTGGGCACCAAAAGTTTGCGCCAACGTTAGCCCCCTAACTTGGAGGCTAACGTTGGCACATGAATTACAATGGGGAAGGAGCAAAAGTTTGCGCCAACGTTAGCCCCCTAACTTGGTGGCTAACGTTGGCGCCACTAGCACACAAGGCATTGCCAACGTTAGGGTCAAAGTTAGACCCCTAACGTTGGCACCAACGTTCATACCAGCAAATTGTGCTGGCTGCTATGAAAAGTTTAACTTTGGCTCAAACTTTTGGTCCAACTTTTGCTAACCTCAAAACCGGTTCAATTGGTTCACTTCGGTTCTTCTCCAAACTTCAAGAGCAATCAACCAAGGCCTCTTTCAACCCAATTCCACCAAGAGCAAAGGCCCAACTCAAGGCTTGAAGATCATTGGAAGAAAGTGTATAAATAGGATAGAATTCAAGTTCTTCGGAGAGCTTTCCTTTTGAAATTTTCATAATAGTTTTCGGAGAGCTTTTGTTATTGAGTGAACTTCAATTTCTTTGTTTCCATTGCTTTCAATTTTATTTTACATTTGTCTTGAATCTTGGATTGGAGAATTGAAGAAATTCTGTTTCAATCTCCATCTTGGATCTCTCTGTTTCTTTACTGTTAATTGAATTTCATTTCCGGTTAATTGCTCTTCATCTTTTCTTTGCAATTTACATTTTCTTTGCACTTGTTCTTGTTGGATCTAGGAAGGCATTGAGATCTAGACTTGGTTTTCTAGTCTCTGGGCCCTGAGATCCAAATCCCCAATTTACATTCTGTTTCTTTCCTTTCTATGTTCATTTACTTTTCTGCTTCATATCCGATTCAATCCCAATTCCCTTTCCCTCTGCTGTTTGATGCAAATTTACTTTTCCTTGTTTAATTTCTGCAAATCTACATCCCAATCCCCTTTACAATTCCAGCTATTTACATTCCTTGCACTTTAAGATTCTGCAATTTACATTTCTTGCACTCTAAGCTTCCGCCATTTAATTTCTTGTTCTTTACGTTTCAGAAATTTATTTCTTGTTCTCTTTACTTCAATGCAATTTAATTCTGCAAGTCACAAAACCATCTACCAAATCTTGATTCGCTTGACTAAATCAACCACTAAACTAAAATTGCTCAATCCTTCAATCCCTGTGGGATCGACCTCACTCCCGTGAGTTTTTATTACTTGATATGACCCGGTGCACTTGCCGGTTAGATTTGTGTGTTTTGGGAGAAATAAGTTTTTCACCAAAATACTCATCAGCATCATCAACCAAAGAAGCAAAAGATGAACATAAAGGACAGCAATGATAATGATGAGAAGAAGGAAAGCAAGTGAACTCCAACAGGTTGTATTGTTAAGTGATTGTTTTACATCAAATATTGCTGTGATTGAAAGTTGGATTGTATCCTGATCTGCCCTGCCTGTCTGCATAGCATAGTTTTTTTTTTTATTACCCCTGCCTGCCTGCATAGCATAGCCTTTCTTTATAATTCAATAAGCAAGGTGTCTGATCATTCACAACATTCTTATCTTCGAAACTTGTTTGCACTCAATTTTTAAGAAATGCATCACATGAAAGTTCTTTGAAAAGAAGGATTGAGGAATTAAACAATTTTGAGGCAAGCAAAAGATTAGGAGAAGTGGTGGTTCTGGTTATATGATTTTGTATTGAGGTTGCATGCTTGTGAAAACTTGCATGGGAGCTCATAGGCAGGACATGAAGTTCAAAGAAGTGTTGTGGAGATTCTCAAAAATCAATTGATCCGAGAAGCAGCGAACAAAACAAAAGAAAGTAAAGAAAGTACAAAAACAAAAAGAACATGGCCCAAGGCTCTGAGCATCAATTACTAGGCAGAAAAAGAAAGAAAGAAACAAAAACTCAAAGAGTTGTTATCCTAGTAAATGCTTGTGGTTGAAGTGTGTCAAAGAAAGAGGCTTGAGCAAGTAAATCCTTAGGGGTGCTTCAACACCTAATACCTTAAAACCAACTGGTTTAGGAGTATTGATTGAAAGCTTATCTAAAGAGCCGCTTTGAGACATGACACTTAGAGTCGAGGCCAAAGCACAGAAACTATAAGCTGCTTCAAGGTGATTACATATAAAGAGATCTCCATGATACCATTTGGATGAAAATCCTAAGACCTATGACTCCCAATATGTGAGGACTAATAAGCACTGAAACCCTTGCAAGAGCACATGATTTAGAGTTCACCCCATTGTACCTGATCACTTCACTCACTGGACTTTACAAGTTATTCTTCAATCCATCTTAATTGAAAGAACCTTGGAGCATAAATTTATTTCTTGCTTGAGGACAAGCAAGCTTTAAGTTTGGTGTTGTGATGACAAGTCATCCTAGCCTAGTTTAACTAGTCTTTTTCTTTTGTTTTCATTAGAATTATGCACTTTCTTGAGCTACAAGCAAGCCAATTAGCTAGATTTTCATGTTTCCCTTGATTGAATCAACCATGTATAAATTCATGCCATTTCATGAGGTTTTATGCTATAATTGTTGCATATTATGATAGAATGAATATCTCATGATTATGAGCACAGCTTTGATGAGTTTGGTTGATTAATTATAGGTAAAGAAAGCTTGGAGAAAGGTTGAAGTAAGAAGGAATAGCTAGGAGTAAAGAGAAGACAATGGAATAAGTGAAATTGAACCAGGAAACAAAAAGCTGGACCTAAAGTTAGCATCAAACTTTTGCACAAACTTTTGGTTGAAAAGTTAGCCCCAACGTTAGCCCCCTAACTTGGAGGCTAACGTTGGAACTTGAAAATCTCTCCCTGGGTATCAAAAGTTTGCGCCAACGTTAGCCCCCTAACTTTGAGGCTAACGTTGGCACATGAAATTCTCCCCTGGGCACCAAAAGTTTGCGCCAACGTTAGCCCCCTAACTTTGAGGCTAACGTTGGCACATGAAATTCTCCCCTGGGCACCAAAAGTTTACGCCAACGTTAGCCCCCTAATTTTGAGGCTAACGTTGGCTCATGAACATCACAAGGAGGAGCAAAGGTTTGCGCCAACGTTAGCCCCCTAACTTGGTGGCTAACGTTGGCGCCACAAGCACACAAGGCAAGGCCAACGTTAGGGTCAAAGTTAGACCCCTAACGTTGGCACCAACGTTCATATCAGCAAGTTTTGTGGGCTGCTATGAAAAGTTGGAGCCAAAGTTAGACCCCTAACTTTAGCTCCAACTTTTGGTCCAACTTTTGCAAAACTCCAACCCGGTTCAATTGGTTCACTTTGGTTCTTCTCCAAACTTCAAGAGCAATCAACCAAGGCCTCTTTCAACCCAATTCCACCAAGAGCAAAGGCCCAACTCAAGGCTTGAAGATCATTTGAAGAAAGTGTATAAATAGGATAGAATTCAAGTTCTTCGGGGAGCTTTTCTTTTGGAATTTTCATAATAGTTTTCGGAGAGCTTTTGATATTGAGTGATCTTTAATTTCTTTGTCTTGGGGAAGGAGAATACACTTCTCTTCCTCTTAGTTTTATTGCTTTCAATTTCAATTACAATTGTCTTCGATCTTGGGTTGGAGAATTGAAGAAATTCTGTTTCAATCTCATCCTTGGATCTCTCTGTTTATTTACTGCAATTGAATTTCCGTTTCTGTTACTTGTTCCTCATCTAATTTCTTTGCAATTTACAATTCCCTTGCAATTGTTCTTGTTGGATCTAGGAAGGCATTGAGATCTAGACTTAGTTTTCTAGTCTCTGGGTCCTGAGATCGAAATCCCCAATTTACATTTTGTTTCCTGCTTTTAATGTTCATTTACTTTACTGCTTCAAGATCCGATTCAACCCAGACTTTCTTTCACTCTTCTGTTTGATGCAAATTTACTTTTCCTTGTTTAATTTCTGCGAATCCAACTCCCAATCCCTTTTACATTTCGAGCCATTTACATTTCTTGCACTTTAAGATTCCGCAATTTACATTTCTTGCACTCTAAGTTTCTGCCATTTAATTTCTTGTTCTTTAAGATTCAGCAATTTAATTTCCTGCTCTCTTAAATTTCATGCAATTTAAATTCTGCAAATCACAAATCACCCAACCAAATCTTGATTCGCTTGACTAAATCAACCACCAAACTAAAATTGCTCAATCCTTCAATCCCTGTGGGATCGACCTCACTCCCGTGAGTTTTTATTACTTGATACGACCCGGTACACTTGCCGGTTAGATTTGTGTGTTTTGGGAGAAATTTATTTTTCACCAAAATACTCATCAGGGTGGACAATACGTTTGAGCCTCCAGAACTGGCGTTTTCGCCAACGTTTGAGGCAAACTTTACCTCAAACGCTGCACACCAAAGCCAGCAACCATGCCCTCTTCAAATGATCATAACTTGAGTTGTAGATGTCCAATTGAAGTGATTCTAAGTGGGTTAGAAAGCTTACATTCAGAGCTTTCCAACCATATATGATAGTCTATATTGGGCATAAAATTGGCAACATGACAAGAGGACAAAGTTGGCGCCATAAATGTGCATAAGGGAGGCCAACGTTGGAGCAAAAGTTAGACCCCTAACTTTGGCACCAACGTTGGTATCAGCAAATCATGGTGGCTGATATGAAAAGTTGGAGCAAAAGTTAGACCCTAACTTTTGCTCAAACTTTTGGTCCAACTTTTGCAAACTCAACCCGGTTCAATTCGGTTCCTCTTCAAACTCCAAGAGCAATCAACCAAGGCCTTTATCAACCCAATTCCATCAAGAGCAAGGGCCCAATTGACACCACTCAGAGGCACAAGAGATAGTTAGAATAGAAATTTCATTTTAATTGTAATTTGTTTTGAATTTCATTTTCAATTTGTAGAAATGCCTATAAATAGGCATCTGTTTCATATTTGTGGGGGGCTGGCTCCATAAGGGAGCACGAGGATTCAAGAGCTCTCTTTAAATTTTCTTTTCTTTGTTTTTGAGTCTTGGGTGGAGAATTGAAGGTGTTCTGTTTCATTCTCCCTCTGAGATTTCTCGCTGCTTTCTTTACTGCTTAATTGAATCGAAATTTCTGTTAATTGCTCTTCATCTACTTTCTCTGCAATTTACATTTCCTTTGCAATTGTTCTTGTTGGATCTAGGAAGGCATTGAGATCTAGACTTGGTTATCTAGTCTCTTGGGTTCTGAGATCTTAATTCCAATTTTACATTCTCTGTTTATTGCTTTTCATGTTTATTTACATTTCTGTTTTGGTTCCGAATCAATCAAATCCATCTTCTACTTCTCTGCTTGTTGCAATTTAACTTTTCCTTGTTTAATTTCTGCAAATCCAATTCCCAATTCCCTTTACATTTAATGCAATTTATATTTCTTGACATTTAAGATTCTTGCAATTTTAATTTCTTGCTCTTTAAGTTACTTGCCAATTTACATTCTGCAACTTTAAATTCATTGTCATTTACTTTCTGTTGGCTACAATTTCACACAATTCACTAAATGTCAGCTTGACTAAACTAATCATCCACTAAAATTGCTTGATCCATCAATCCCTGTGGGATCGACCTCACTCCCGTGAGTTATTATTACTTGATGCGACCCGGTACACTTGCCGGTTAGATTTGTGTGTTTTGGGAGAAATTTATTTTTCACCAAAATACTCATCAAGTTTTTGGCGCCGTTGCCGGGGATTGATTAGATCAACAATGATTAAGTGGGTGAGAAGTCTAGATTAAGCATTTTCTTTGTTTTTGTTCTCTGCTCTAAGTTGAAACCAAGGTGTTTGAGTTATTGCCTCACTAAGAAATTCATCTCTGAGATATGAATTTCAATTCTCCTTGGTGTTGTGTTTTACAAAATTCAAATGAAGTTCAACTCATCTTATGATCAAACAAATTTTATGGGATATTACCCATCATCACCAATCTCTAATGGTGGCTGGGAATATCACCAAGAGAATACACATTCTGAGCACTCCAATTCATGGAGATTTGCTTCAGAACCACAAGATGAGAAAGAAAATCATATGGGATATTTCCCTCCACCACAAAATGATGCAAGTCATGATTCTAATGGTGGCTGGGAAGGGAATTCTAGTACTTCATATGATATTCATCCGAAGATATTATCACTTGACCATATTTCAACCGAAAGCCCCTTTCAAAACTCACCACCCACACAAACTTCCATGGACCACTCGAGCCTCTCAAAGATTGAGACCATGCTTGAAAAATATGCGAAAGAAGCACAAATATTCGAGAAAAGGCAAGAAGCATTCTTCAAAAATATGAATGGAGAAGTAGAGAAAATAAGGAGGAGCTTAGAACCACTGAGCAAGAAAAATGAAGGCCAATTGATGGATATGAAGGAGAAAGTGGAAGAGCAAGATAAGGAGGCCACTGCATCAAGTGAACTTTCAATGAAGAATGAGGTGGTTGAACCTGAAACTTCACTTGAGATGACAAGAGAACATGAAGACTCACAACTCTCACAAACCTCCCTGGACCAAAATGCCTCAACACCTGAATCCATGATTGAAAGGTATGACGAGGAGATGAAGAAATGTTGGGAAGATCGACAAACCTCTCCCATGATAGAGCTATTAAAACAAATGTTGGGTGTAAAAGAGGAAGTGGAGGAGCAAGAAAGTGAAGAAGTCATTCCAAACTCAAGTGAGGCAGAGAAGTACATAAAGGAGGAGTTCATGGAACCACCAATACAAAAGGCTCTGGATGAATACAAAACTCCAACAATCACACAACCACCAAGACTTGGATTCAAAGAAGTGAAGGCAATTGACAAAAGCACCAAGAAGAGGATTGTGACCAAACTACCAAGGACAACATTCAAGAGGAGGTCAACCACAAGCAATCCAACCCCTGGACCAATAGCAAGCAAGCTCAATCAAGCCATGTACAACAGAAAGCTTGCTGAGAGGAAACCAAGACAGGGGGCAATAGCTGAATCTTTTCCTCTCTTGAAGTCATTCCTCTTAACAAATTGGAAGAAGAGGAAGAAAGTAAAGAACAGGTAGACAGTAGGTATATTTCTTCTCCTTGCTTTGTTTAAATCTCAATAAATTGGCATATGGTTACATTCTAAGTTTGGTGTTGCCTTGCAACAAATTGTTTTCAATCTTTTTGGATGATTGCATCAAATTAAAAATGAAAGCGACACATCAAGATTCGAAGTTTGGTGTGCCACCTACTTTTCTATGCAAATCATTCAGCAACACCACTTGTCTGCATGACCATAATGTCTTTGCAGTGTTAATTTTCTTTTGGTATGATATTTTGTTATTCTGTTTACTTTAGTTAATTCTTTTTTTTTAATACTTTCATTTTAGTTGCTTATTCGCTGTGTTTATTAATACATCACCAAGAGAGCTTTATTAATGACAGAATCTTGGCTTGGTGATTGTATTTAATAAAGAACAGTTTCATTTGCTTGGTTTTAATTCAAATAAATGGACATAGGATTGCATTCTAAGTTTGGTGTTGCTATGCAACACAATTTGCTTCAAATCTTTACTGGATACTTGCATTGATTCCAAGCGAAAGTGTCACACTAAGTTTGGTGTGCCACTTATTCTTTATGCAAAGTATTATGCTCACCTTCTTAAGCTTGCAATCACAATGTCTCTGTCTCTTATGTCTTGATTATTATCTTTAATTTTGCTTGCTTAAAACACATGTGCTACTAACATTTCATTGTGTAAAGACATTCATGACCCATCTTAGCCCCAAAGCCATTGTTCTAATTATTGCTTGAGGATGAGCAAGCATTCTGAGTTTGGTATGGGAAGGAGGAGAATGGGAGGAAAATGACAACAATAGAGAAGATGAACTACAAGGTTGTAAAGTTCTTTTTCCTCTCATTTGTTTCAAGCACTATAAACTGCATGATTGTCTTTACCTTCTCTGTATGCATGTGTGTATGAAAAGGCATAGTTTGATTTCTAAATTGCAACATGGTGCTATGTCATTATGATTACCAACTTGAGTTTTGTGAATTCAAAAGCAACAAGGTATCATGATCATAAACAAACAAGGCATTAAAGAAGATTTTAGCATGTGCATAAAAGTATTGGGAAGCTAGTATGTTTGATTGTTGCTTAATTGCATTAGATTTTATTTAATTGAAGTTTTCATCTAGGACATTTTGTGAAATCTTTTGAAAATCATGAAAACCTTGAAGAAGCAAATGCAAAAATAAAGCGAGAAAAGAAAAAGGGAAAGAGTGAGAAAGCTGAAGGCTCTGAGTACCAATGGCAATTTATTTGCTAAGTACTTGTGGTGTTTATGTATCAAGCCAAATGCTTGAAAACAAAACACTTAGAAGTCAAGGCTAGGCTCAAAGTGCAAAAGCACTCCCTCAAAGCTCAAGGCTCTGAGCATCAATGATTAGAGAGTTAAGGAAAGAAAAGAAAAATGAGCTTAATGAAGTCCTCTAATCAAATGCTTGTGGTGCTTATGTATCAAGTGGTAATACTTGAAAACAAAGCATTTAGAAGTCATAGCTTTGTTATCAACTCATGGGGCAAAGCACCCAAAAGGAGAAGCTAAATAAAAAAAAATCAAAAGCTTGTTTCAAGGAAGAAATATAAAAGAAAGATTTCATAAATTGAACTAGATGGAAGCATCAATCATTTACATTTCTTTTGTGATTGTAGCATGCTTAGAAAACTAGCTTACCATGAACATTGAGTTGCTATTCTTCTTTCCTTGGATTGTCAATCTTTACTGCATGATTCTTTTCTTGCTTGGGGACAAGCAAGGTTTAAGTTTGGTGTTGTGATGACATGTTACCATGTCATGTTTTTCTATGCTTTTTCCTTTGTTTTCAATAGGTTTTATGCACTTTCTTGAGCCATAAGCAAGCCAAGTGGGTAGATTTTCATGCTTCCTTTGATTTAATCAACCATGTATGAATTCATGCTATTTCATGAGGTTTTATGCTAAAATTGTCACATATTATGAAAGAATGAATATCTCATGATTTTGAGCATAGCTTTGATGTGTTTGGCTGATTAATGATAGGTGAAGAAGGCTTGGAGAAAGGGTGAAGCAAGAAGGAATGGCTAGGAGTAAAGAGAGAACAATGGAATAAGTGAAATTGAACCAGGAAGCAAAAAGTTGGACCTAAAGTTAACCTCAAACTTTTGCACGAACTTTTGGGTGAAAAGTTAGCCTCAAAGTTAGACCCCTAACTTTGAAGCTAACGTTAGAACTTGAAAATTACTCCCTGGGCACCAAAAGTTTGCGCCAACGTTAGACCCCTAACTTTTGGGCTAACGTTGGCATGAGAAAAACCTCCCTGGCCACCAAAAGTTTGCGCCAACGTTAGACCCCTAACTTTTGGGCTCACGTTGGCACATGAAAAATACAAAGGGAGGAGCAAAAGTTTGCACCAACGTTAGACCCCTAACTTTTGGGCTAACGTTGGCGCCACACACCACAACAGCTTGAAGGGGTATACTTCCAACAAGAATAACTTGAGCTACAGAGCTCAAAATAAGGTGATTCAAGAAGCATTGGAAAGTAGGAATCAAGAGCTTTCCAAGCATATATGGCACTGCATGGTGGACACTAAAATTGAGGGAGAAAACTGCCCCGCAATGTGCATAAATGAACATGATGGCAACCTGCAGTGAGGCCACTTGACCTCTGCACCTTCGATGGAGTATAACTCGAGCTGTAGAGCCCCAATTGATGTGCTTCCAAAGGCATTTGAAAGTAGACATGCAGGGCTTTCCAACAATGTATAATAGTATGGGGTGTGATGACAAGTCATCCTAGCCTAGTTTAACTAGTCTTTTTCTTTTGTTTTCATTAGAATTATGCACTTTCTTGAGCTACAAGCAAGCCAATTAGCTAGATTTTCATGTTTCCCTTGATTGAATCAACCATGTATAAATTCATGCCATTTCATGAGGTTTTATGCTATAATTGTTGCATATTATGATAGAATGAATATCTCATGATTATGAGCATAGCTTTGATGAGTTTGGTTGATTAATTATAGGTGAAGAAAGCTTGGAGAAAGGTTGAAGTAAGAAGGAATAGCTAGGAGTAAAGAGAAGACAATGGAATAAGTGAAATTGAACCAGGAAGCAAAAAGCTGGACCTAAAGTTAGCATCAAACTTTTGCACAAACTTTTGGTTGAAAAGTTAGCCCCAACGTTAGCCCCCTAACTTGGAGGCTAACGTTCGAACTTGAAAATCTCTCCCTGGGTATCAAAAGTTTGCGCCAACGTTAGCCCCCTAACTTTGAGGCTAACGTTGGCACATGAAATTCTCCCCTGGGCACCAAAAGTTTGCGCCAACGTTAGCCCCCTAACTTTGAGGCTAACGTTGGCACATGAAATTCTCCCCTGGGCACCAAAAGTTTGCGCCGACGTTAGCCCCCTAACTTTGAGGCTAACGTTGGCTCATGAACATCACAAGGAGGAGCAAAGGTTTGCGCCAACGTTAGCCCCCTAACTTGGTGGCTAACGTTGGCGCCACAAGCACACAAGGCAAGGCCAACGTTAGGGTCAAA
This sequence comes from Arachis ipaensis, assembly GCF_059453495.1. Taxonomy (NCBI): domain Eukaryota; kingdom Viridiplantae; phylum Streptophyta; class Magnoliopsida; order Fabales; family Fabaceae; genus Arachis; species Arachis ipaensis. Next base: position 53,296,996 of record NC_142437.1, on the reverse strand, counting down.
GTTAGACCCCTAACGTTGGCACCAACGTTCATATCAGCAAGTTTTGTGGGCTGCTATGAAAAGTTGGAGCCAAAGTTAGACCCCTAACTTTAGCTCCAACTTTTGGTCCAACTTTTGCAAAACTCCAACCCGGTTCAATTGGTTCACATTGGTTCTTCTCCAAACTTCAAGAGCAATCAACCAAGGCCTCTTTCAACCCAATTCCACCAAGAGCAAAGGCCCAACTCAAGGCTTGAAGATCATTTGAAGACAGTGTATAAATAGGATAGAATTCAAGTTCTTCGGGGAGCTTTTCTTTTGGAATTTTCATAATAGTTTTCGGAGAGCTTTTGATATTGAGTGATCTTTAATTTCTTTGTCTTGGGGAAGGAGAATACACTTCTCTTCCTCTTAGTTTTATTGCTTTCAATTTCAATTACAATTGTCTTGGATCTTGGGTTGGAGAATTGAAGAAATTCTGTTTCAATCTCATCCTTGGATCTCTCTGTTTATTTACTGCAATTGAATTTCCATTTCTGTTACTTGTTTCTCATCTACTTTCTTTGCAATTTACAATTCCCTTGCAATTGTTCTTGTTGGATCTAGGAAGGCATTGAGATCTAGACTTAGTTTTCTAGTCTCTGGGTCCTGAGATCGAAATCCCCAATTTACATTTTGTTTCCTGCTTTTAATGTTCATTTACTTTACTGCTTCAAGATCCGATTCAACCCAGACTTTCTTTCACTCTTCTGTTTGATGCAAATTTACTTTTCCTTGTTTAATTTCTGCGAATCCAACTCCCAATCCCTTTTACATTTCGAGCCATTTACATTTCTTGCACTTTAAGATTCCGCAATTTACATTTCTTGCACTCTAAGTTTCTGCCATTTAATTTCTTGTTCTTTAAGATTCAGCAATTTAATTTCCTGCTCTCTTAAATTTCATGCAATTTAAATTCTGCAAATCACAAATCACCCAACCAAATCTTGATTCGCTTGACTAAATCAACCACCAAACTAAAATTGCTCAATCCTTCAATCCCTGTGGGATCGACCTCACTCCCGTGAGTTTTTATTACTTGATACGACCCGGTACACTTGCCAGTTAGATTTGTGTGTTTTGGGAGAAATTTATTTTTCACCAAAATACTCATCAAGTTTTTGGCGCCGTTGCCGGGGATTGATTAGATTGACAATGATTAAGTGAGGTGGCAATTTAGATCAAGCACTTTTTCTTTAATTTTTGACTGACACACTAACTGTTTGAATTTTTGCCTGAGCTAATTGAAACCTCACTTTAGAAATAGAGTGAAGTTTTCTTGGTTTATCTTGCTGATTATGATTCTCATAGCTTATAAATAAACGAGAGAAGTGAATTTCGTTCATTAATCTCTCAAGTTTACCAACTGTTTGACACATGGTGTCAACTAATCCTCTGACTACATTCTGGCATGAGAATATCCAATTTTCATTTGGATTGTTTGTGATTGTGCAGGTCATGGAGGAAAGGAATCCTACAGCAAGAGGAGAAAAACTGAGGCATTATGATTTCCAACCTCCATAATCAAAGAGCAAGATGTCAAGCTAGTGACAATAAAAGAGCGCTTGTTGGGAGGCAACCCAACCGGAGGTAACTATCTTTTCACATCTATATCAATAAAAAGGTTAATTAGTTTTATCTATATTGCAAGAAGCTAAGTTTGGTGTTGCACACCAAAACAATATAAGGGAGAATGAAGGATTCTAAGTTTGGTGTTTCACCAAAATCTCATTTAAAACATATTCTCACCTTCTGCATAATGCTAGCTTCAAGCATTTAGATAAACTAGTTAACTATTCTGCCGTTTCCTAGTTTTCAGTTTTATTGCTTTTGAAAAAGAAAAAGAAATTATCACACATGGTTAACCATTGGCAAGGTACTAAGTTTGGTGTTCCCACACCAAAGTAAGTTCAAAAAGCCCGCAAATAAATCATAAAGACTAACCATTGTTCTAAGTGCTTGGGGAACAAGCAACTTTCAATATCATTGCAGAATATCATACAAGCCTTTGGAGGGATTGAGCATCATCAACCAAAGAAGCAAAACATGAACATAAAGGACAGCAATGATAATGATGAGAAGAAGGAAAGCAAGTGAACTCCAACAGGTTGTATTGTTAAGTGATTGTTTTACATCAAATATTGCTGTGATTGAAAGTTGGATTGTATCCTGATCTGCCCTGCCTGTCTGCATAGCATAGTTTTTTTTTTATTACCCCTGCCTGCCTGCATAGCATAGTCTTTCTTTATAATTCAATAAGCAAGGTGTTTGATCATTCACAACATTCTTATCTTCGAAACTTGTTTGCACTCAATTTTCAAGAAATGCATCACATGAAAGTTCTTTGAAAAGAAGGATTGAGGAATTAAACAATTTTGAGGCAAGCAAAAGATTAGGAGAAGTGGTGGTTCTGGTTATATGATTTTGTATTGAGGTTGCATGCTTGTGAAAACTTGCATGGGAGCTCATAGGCAGGACATGAAGTTCAAAGAAGTGTTGTGGAGATTCTCAAAAATCAATTGATTCGAGAAGTAGCGAACAAAACAAAAGAAAGTAAAGAAAGTACAAAAACAAAAAGAACATGGCCCAAGGCTCTGAGCATCAATTACTAGGCAGAAAAAGAAAGAAAGAAACAAAAACTCAAAGAGTTGTTATCCTAGTAAATGCTTGTGGTTGAAGTGTGTCAAAGAAAGAGGCTTGAGCAAGTAAATCCTTAGGGGTGCTTCAACACCTAATACCTTAAAACCAACTGGTTTAGGAGTATTGATTGAAAGCTTATCTAAAGAGCCGCTTTGAGACATGACACTTAGAGTCGAGGCCAAAGCACAGAAACTATAAGCTACTTCAAGGTGATTACATATAAAGAGATCTCCATGATACCATTTGGATGAAAATCCTAAGACCTAAGACTCCCAATATGTGAGGACTAATAAGCACTGAAACCCTTGCAAGAGCACATGATTTAGAGTTCACCCCATTGTACCTGATCACTTCACTCACTGGACTTTACAAGTTATTCTTCAATCCATCTTAATTGAAAGAACCTTGGAGCATAAATTTATTTCTTGCTTGAGGACAAGCAAGCTTTAAGTTTGGTGTTGTGATGACAAGTCATCCTAGCCTAGTTTAACTAGTCTTTTTCTTTTGTTTTCATTAGAATTATGCACTTTCTTGAGCTACAAGCAAGCCAATTAGCTAGATTTTCATGTTTCCCTTGATTGAATCAACCATGTATAAATTCATGCCATTTCATGAGGTTTTATGCTATAATTGTTGCATATTATGATAGAATGAATATCTCATGATTATGAGCACAACTTTGATGAGTTTGGTTGATTAATTATAGGTGAAGAAAGCTTGGAGAAAGGTTGAAGTAAGAAGGAATAGCTAGGAGTAAAGAGAAGACAATGGAATAAGTGAAATTGAACCAGGAAGCAAAAAGCTGGACCTAAAGTTAGCATCAAACTTTTGCACAAACTTTTGGTTGAAAAGTTAGCCCCAACGTTAGCCCCCTAACTTGGAGGCTAACGTTCGAACTTGAAAATCTCTCCCTGGGTATCAAAAGTTTGCGCCAACGTTAGCCCCCTAACTTTGAGGCTAACGTTGGCACATGAAATTCTCCCCTGGGCACCAAAAGTTTGCGCCAACGTTAGCCCCCTAACTTTGAGGCTAACGTTGGCACATGAAATTCTCCCCTGGGCACCAAAAGTTTGTGCCAACGTTAGCCCCCTAATTTTGAGGCTAACGTTGGCTCATGAACATCACAAGGAGGAGCAAAGGTTTGTGCCAACGTTAGCCCCCTAACTTGGTGGCTAACGTTGGCGCCACAAGCACACAAGGCAAGGCCAACGTTAGGGTCAAAGTTAGACCCCTAACGTTGGCACCAACGTTCATATCAGCAAGTTTTGTGGGCTGCTATGAAAAGTTGGAGCCAAAGTTAGACCCCTAACTTTAGCTCCAACTTTTGGTCCAACTTTTGCAAAACTCCAACCCGGTTCAATTGGTTCACTTTGGTTCTTCTCCAAACTTCAAGAGCAATCAACCAAGGCCTCTTTCAACCCAATTCCACCAAGAGCAAAGGCCCAACTCAAGGCTTGAAGATCATTTGAAGAAAGTGTATAAATAGGATAGAATTCAAGTTCTTCGGGGAGCTTTTCTTTTGGAATTTTCATAATAGTTTTCGGAGAGCTTTTGATATTGAGTGATCTTTAATTTCTTTGTCTTGGGGAAGGAGAATACACTTCTCTTCCTCTTAGTTTTATTGCTTTCAATTTCAATTACAATTGTCTTGGATCTTGGGTTGGAGAATTGAAGAAATTCTGTTTCAATCTCATCCTTGGATCTTTCTGTTTATTTACTGCAATTGAATTTCCGTTTCTGTTACTTGTTCCTCATCTACTTTCTTTGCAATTTACAATTCCCTTGCAATTGTTCTTGTTGGATCTAGGAAGGCATTGAGATCTAGACTTAGTTTTCTAGTCTCTGGGTCCTGAGATCGAAATCCCCAATTTACATTTTGTTTCCTGCTTTTAATGTTCATTTACTTTACTGCTTCAAGATCCGATTCAACCCAGACTTTCTTTCACTCTTCTGTTTGATGCAAATTTACTTTTCCTTGTTTAATTTCTACGAATCCAACTCCCAATCCCTTTTACATTTCGAGCCATTTACATTTCTTGCACTTTAAGATTCCGCAATTTACATTTCTTGCACTCTAAGTTTCTGCCATTTAATTTCTTGTTCTTTAAGATTCAGCAATTTAATTTCCTGCTCTCTTAAATTTCATGCAATTTAAATTCTGCAAATCACAAATCACCCAACCAAATCTTGATTCGCTTGACTAAATCAACCACCAAACTAAAATTGCTCAATCCTTCAATCCCTATGGGATCGACCTCACTCCCGTGAGTTTTTATTACTTGATACGACCCGGTACACTTGCCGGTTAGATTTGTGTGTTTTGGGAGAAATTTATTTTTCACCAAAATACTCATCAGGGTGGACAATACGTTTGAGCCTCCAGAACTGGCGTTTTCGCCAACGTTTGAGGCAAACTTTACCTCAAACGCTGCACACCAAAGCCAGCAACCATGCCCTCTTCAAATGATCATAACTTGAGTTGTAGATGTCCAATTGAAGTGATTCCAAGTGGGTTAGAAAGCTGACATTCAGAGCTTTCCAACCATATATGATAGTCTATATTGGGCATAAAATTGGCAATATGACAAGAGGACAAAGTTGGCGCCATAAATGTGCATAAGGGAGGCCAATGTTGGAGCAAAAGTTAGACCCCTAACTTTGGCACCAACGTTGGTATCAGCAAATCATGGTGGCTGATATGAAAAGTTGGAGCAAAAGTTAGACCCCTAACTTTTGCTCAAACTTTTGGTCCAACTTTTGCAAACTCAACCCGGTTCAATTCGGTTCCTCTTCAAACTCCAAGAGCAATCAACCAAGGCCTTTATCAACCCAATTCCATCAAGAGCAAGGGCCCAATTGACACCACTCAGAGGCACAAGAGATAGTTAGAATAGAAATTTCATTTTAATTGTAATTTGTTTTGAATTTCATTTTCAATTTGTAGAAATGCCTATAAATAGGCATCTGTTTCATATTTGTGGGGGGCTGGCTCCATAAGGGAGCACGAGGATTCAAGAGCTCTCTTTAAATTTTCTTTTCTTTGTTTTTGAGTCTTGGGTGGAGAATTGAAGGTGTTCTGTTTCATTCTCCCTCTGAGATTTCTCGCTGCTTTTTTTACTGCTTAATTGAATCGAAATTTCTGTTAATTGCTCTTCATCTACTTTCTCTGCAATTTACATTTCCTTTGTAATTGTTCTTGTTGGATCTAGGAAGGCATTGAGATCTAGACTTGGTTATCTAGTCTCTTGGGTTCTGAGATCTTAATTCCAATTTTACATTCTCTGTTTATTGCTTTTCATGTTTATTTACATTTCTGTTTTGGTTCCGAATCAATCAAATCCATCTTCTACTTCTCTGCTTGTTGCAATTTAACTTTTCCTTGTTTAATTTCTGCAAATCCAATTCCCAATTCCCTTTACATTTAATGCAATTTATATTTCTTGACATTTAAGATTCTTGCAATTTTAATTTCTTGCTCTTTAAGTTACTTGCCAATTTACATTCTGCAACTTTAAATTCATTGTCATTTACTTTCTGTTGGCTACAATTTCACACAATTCACTAAATGTCAGCTTGACTAAACTAATCATCCACTAAAATTGCTTGATCCATCAATCCCTGTGGGATCGACCTCACTCCCGTGAGTTATTATTACTTGATGCGACCCGGTACACTTGCCGGTTAGATTTGTGTGTTTTGGGAGAAATTTATTTTTCACCAAAATACTCATCAAGTTTTTGGCGCCGTTGCCGGGGATTGATTAGATCAAAAATGATTAAGTGGGTGAGAAGTCTAGATTAAGCATTTTCTTTGTTTTTGTTCTCTGCTCTAAGTTGAAACCAAGGTGTTTGAGTTATTGCCTCACTAAGAAATTCATCTCTGAGATATGAATTTCAATTCTCCTTGGTGTTGTGTTTTACAAAATTCAAATGAAGTTCAACTCATCTTATGATCAAACAAATTTTATGGGATATTACCCATCATCACTAATCTCTAATGGTGGCTGGGAATATCACCAAGAGAATACACATTCTGAGTACTCCAATTCATGGAGATTTGCTTCAGAACCACAAGATGAGAAAGAAAATCATATGGGATATTTCCCTCCACCACAAAATGATGCAAGTCATGATTCTAATGGTGGCTGGGAAGGGAATTCTAGTACTTCATATGATATTCATCCGAAGATATTATCACTTGACCATATTTCAACCGAAAGCCCCTTTCAAAACTCACCACCCACACAAACTTCCATGGACCACCCGAGCCTCTCAAAGATTGAGACCATGCTTGAAAAATATGCGAAAGAAGCACAAATATTCGAGAAAAGGCAAGAAGCATTCTTCAAAAATATGAATGGAGAAGTAGAGAAAATAAGGAGGAGCTTAGAACCACTGAGCAAGAAAAATGAAGGCCAATTGATGGATATGAAGGAGAAAGTGGAAGAGCAAGATAAGGAGGCCACTGCATCAAGTGAACTTTCAATGAAGAATGAGGTGGTTGAACCTGAAACTTCACTTGAGATGACAAGAGAACATGAAGACTCACAACTCTCACAAACCTTCCTGGACCAAAATGCCTCAACACCTGAATCCATGATTGAAAGGTATGACGAGGAGATGAAGAAATGTTGGGAAGATCGACAAACCTCTCCCATGATAGAGCTATTAAAACAAATGTTGGGTGTAAAAGAGGAAGTGGATGAGCAAGAAAGTGAAGAAGTCATTCCAAACTCAAGTGAGGCAGAGAAGTACATAAAGGAGGAGTTCATGGAACCACCAATACAAAAGGCTCTGGATGAATACAAAACTCCAACAATCACACAACCACCAAGACTTGGATTCAAAGAAGTGAAGGCAATTGACAAAAGCACCAAGAAGAGGATTGTGACCAAACTACCAAGGACAACATTCAAGAGGAGGTCAACCACAAGCAATCCAACCCCTGGACCAATAGCAAGCAAGCTCAATCAAGCCATGTACAACAGAAAGCTTGCTGAGAGGAAACCAAGACAGGGGGCAATAGCTGAATCTTTTCCTCTCTTGAAGTCATTCCTCTTAACAAATTGGAAGAAGAGGAAGAAAGTAAAGAACAGGTAGACAGTAGGTATATTTCTTCTCCTTGCTTTGTTTAAATCTCAATAAATTGGCATATGGTTACATTCTAAGTTTGGTGTTGCCTTGCAACAAATTGTTTTCAATCTTTTTGGATGATTGCATCAAATTAAAAATGAAAGCGACACATCAAGATTCGAAGTTTGGTGTGCCACCTACTTTTCTATGCAAATCATTCAGCAACACCACTTGTCTGCATGACCATAATGTCTTTGCAGTGTTAATTTTCTTTTGGTTTGATATTTTGTTATTCTGTTTACTTTAGTTAATTCTTTTTTTTAATACTTTCATTTTAGTTGCTTATTCGCTGTGTTTATTAATACATCACCAAGAGAGCTTTATTAATGACAGAATCTTGGCTTGGTGATTGTATTTAATAAAGAACAGTTTCATTTGCTTGGTTTTAATTCAAATAAATGGACATAGGATTGCATTCTAAGTTTGGTGTTGCTATGCAACACAATTTGCTTCAAATCTTTACTGGATACTTGCATTGATTCCAAGCGAAAGTGTCACACTAAGTTTGGTGTGCCACTTATTCTTTATGCAAAGTATTATGCTCACCTTCTTAAGCTTGCAATCACAATGTCTCTGTCTCTTATGTCTTGATTATTATCTTTAATTTTGCTTGCTTAAAACACATGTGCTACTAAAATTTCATTGTGTAAAGACATTCATGACCCATCTTAGCCCCATAGCCATTGTTCTAATTGTTGCTTGAGGATGAGCAAGCATTCTGAGTTTGGTATGGGAAGGAGGAGAATGGGAGGAAAATGACAACAATAGAGAAGATGAACTACAAGGTTGTAAAGTTCTTTTTCCTCTCATTTGTTTCAAGCACTATAAACTGCATGATTGTCTTTACCTTCTCTGTATGCATGTGTGTATGAAAAGGCATAGTTTGATTTCTAAATTGCAACATGGTGCTATGTCATTATGATTACCAACTTGAGTTTTGTGAATTCAAAAGCAACAAGGTATCATGATCATAAACAAACAAGGCATTAAAAAAGATTTTAGCATGTGCATAAAAGTATTGGGAAGCTAGTATGTTTGATTGTTGCTTAATTGCATTAGATTTTATTTAATTGAAGTTTTCATCTAGGACATTTTGTGAAATCTTTTGAAAATCATGAAAACCTTGAAGAAGCAAATGCAAAAATAAAGCGAGAAAAGAAAAAGGGAAAGAGTGAGAAAGCTGAAGGCTCTGAGTACCAATGGCAATTTATTTGCTAAGTACTTGTGGTGTTTATGTATCAAGCCAAATGCTTGAAAACAAAACACTTAGAAGTCAAGGCTAGGCTCAAAGTGCAAAAGCACTCCCTCAAAGCTCAAGGCTCTGAGCATCAATGATTAGAGAGTTAAGGAAAGAAAAGAAAAATGAGCTTAATGAAGTCCTCTAATCAAATGCTTGTGGTGCTTATGTATCAAGTGGTAATACTTGAAAACAAAGCATTTAGAAGTCATAGCTTTGTTATCAACTCATGGGGCAAAGCACCCAAAAGGAGAAGCTAAATAAAAAAAAATCAAAAGCTTGTTTCAAGGAAGAAATATAAAAGAAAGATTTCATAAATTGAACTAGATGGAAGCATCAATCATTTACATTTCTTTTGTGATTGTAGCATGCTTAGAAAACTAGCTTACCATGAACATTGAGTTGCTATTCTTCTTTCCTTGGATTGTCAATCTTTACTGCATGATTCTTTTCTTGCTTGGGGACAAGCAAGGTTTAAGTTTGGTGTTGTGATGACATGTTACCATGTCATGTTTTTCTATGCTTTTTCCTTTGTTTTCAATAGGTTTTATGCACTTTCTTGAGCCATAAGCAAGCCAAGTGGGTAGATTTTCATGCTTCCTTTGATTTAATCAACCATGTATGAATTCATGCTATTTCATGAGGTTTTATGCTAAAATTGTCACATATTATGAAAGAATGAATATCTCATGATTTTGAGCATAGCTTTGATGTGTTTGGCTGATTAATGATAGGTGAAGAAGGCTTGGAGAAAGGGTGAAGCAAGAAGGAATGGCTAGGAGTAAAGAGAGAACAATGGAATAAGTGAAATTGAACCAGGAAGCAAAAAGTTGGACCTAAAGTTAACCTCAAACTTTTGCACAAACTTTTGGGTGAAAAGTTAGCCTCAAAGTTAGACCCCTAACTTTGAAGCTAACGTTAGAACTTGAAAATTACTCCCTGGGCACCAAAAGTTTGCGCCAACGTTAGACCCCTAACTTTTGGGCTAACGTTGGCATGAGAAAAACCTCCCTGGCCACCAAAAGTTTGCGCCAACGTTAGACCCCTAACTTTTGGGCTCACGTTGGCACATGAAAAATACAAAGGGAGGAGCAAAAGTTTGCACCAACGTTAGACCCCTAACTTTTGGGCTAACGTTGGCGCCACACACCACAACAGCTTGAAGGGGTATACTTCCAACAAGAATAACTTGAGCTACAGAGCTCAAAATGAGGTGATTCAAGAAGCATTGGAAAGTAGGAATCAAGAGCTTTCCAAGCATATATGGCACTGCATGGTGGACACTAAAATTGAAGGAGAAAACTGCCCCGCAATGTGCATAAATGAACATGATGGCAACCTGCAGTGAGGCCACTTGACCTCTGCACCTTCGATGAAGTATAACTCGAGCTGTAGAGCCCCAATTGATGTGCTTCCAAAGGCATTTGAAAGTAGACATGCAGGGCTTTCCAACAATGTATAATAGTATGGGGTGTGATGACAAGTCATCCTAGCCTAGTTTAACTAGTCTTTTTCTTTTGTTTTCATTAGAATTATGCACTTTCTTGAGCTACAAGCAAGCCAATTAGCTAGATTTTCATGTTTCCCTTGATTGAATCAACCATGTATAAATTCATGCCATTTCATGAGGTTTTATGCTATAATTGTTGCATATTATGATAGAATGAATATCTCATGATTATGAGCATAGCTTTGATGAGTTTGGTTGATTAATTATAGGTGAAGAAAGCTTGGAGAAAGGTTGAAGTAAGAAGGAATAGCTAGGAGTAAAGAGAAGACAATGGAATAAGTGAAATTGAACCAGGAAGCAAAAAGCTGGACCTAAAGTTAGCATCAAACTTTTGCACAAACTTTTGGTTGAAAAGTTAGCCCCAACGTTAGCCCCCTAACTTGGAGGCTAACGTTCGAACTTGAAAATCTCTCCCTGGGTATCAAAAGTTTGCGCCAACGTTAGCCCCCTAACTTTGAGGCTAACGTTGGCACATGAAATTCTCCCCTGGGCACCAAAAGTTTGCGCCAACGTTAGCCCCCTAACTTTGAGGCTAACGTTGGCACATGAAATTCTCCCCTGGGCACCAAAAGTTTGCGCCGACGTTAGCCCCCTAACTTTGAGGCTAACGTTGGCTCATGAACATCACAAGGAGGAGCAAAGGTTTGCGCCAACGTTAGCCCCCTAACTTGGTGGCTAACGTTGGCGCCACAAGCACACAAGGCAAGGCCAACGTTAGGGTCAAAGTTAGACCCCTAACGTTGGCACCAACGTTCATATCAGCAAGTTTTGTGGGCTGCTATGAAAAGTTGGAGCCAAAGTTAGACCCCTAACTTTAGCTCCAACTTTTGGTCCAACTTTTGCAAAACTCCAACCCGGTTCAATTGGTTCACATTGGTTCTTCTCCAAACTTCAAGAGCAATCAACCAAGGCCTCTTTCAACCCAATTCCACCAAGAGCAAAGGCCCAACTCAAGGCTTGAAGATCATTTGAAGAAAGTGTATAAATAGGATAGAATTCAAGTTCTTCGGGGAGCTTTTCTTTTGGAATTTTCATAATAGTTTTCGGAGAGCTTTTGATATTGAGTGATCTTTAATTTCTTTGTCTTGGGGAAGGAGAATACACTTCTCTTCCTCTTAGTTTTATTGCTTTCAATTTCAATTACAATTGTCTTGGATCTTGGGTTGGAGAATTGAAGAAATTCTGTTTCAATCTCATCCTTGGATCTCTCTGTTTATTTACTGCAATTGAATTTCCGTTTCTGTTACTTGTTTCTCATCTACTTTCTTTGCAATTTACAATTCCCTTGCAATTGTTCTTGTTGGATCTAGGAAGGCATTGAGATCTAGACTTAGTTTTCTAGTCTCTGGGTCCTGAGATCGAAATCCCCAATTTACATTTTGTTTCCTGCTTTTAATGTTCATTTACTTTACTGCTTCAAGATCCGATTCAACCCAGACTTTCTTTCACTCTTCTGTTTGATGCAAATTTACTTTTCCTTGTTTAATTTCTGCGAATCCAACTCCCAATCCCTTTTACATTTCGAGCCATTTACATTTCTTGCACTTTAAGATTCCGCAATTTACATTTCTTGCACTCTAAGTTTCTGCCATTTAATTTCTTGTTCTTTAAGATTCAGCAATTTAATTTCCTGCTCTCTTAAATTTCATGCAATTTAAATTCTGCAAATCACAAATCACCCAACCAAATCTTGATTCGCTTGACTAAATCAACCACCAAACTAAAATTGCTCAATCCTTCAATCCCTGTGGGATCGACCTCACTCCCGTGAGTTTTTATTACTTGATACGACCCGGTACACTTGCCAGTTAGATTTGTGTGTTTTGGGAGAAATTTATTTTTCACCAAAATACTCATCAAGTTTTTGGCGCCGTTGCCGGGGATTGATTAGATTGACAATGATTAAGTGAGGTGGCAATTTAGATCAAGCACTTTTTCTTTAATTTTTGACTGACACACTAACTGTTTGAATTTTTGCCTGAGCTAATTGAAACCTCACTTTAGAAATAGAGTGAAGTTTTCTTGGTTTATCTTGCTGATTATGATTCTCATAGCTTATAAATAAACGAGAGAAGTGAATTTCGTTCATTAATCTCTCAAGTTTACCAACTGTTTGACACATGGTGTCAACTAATCCTCTGACTACATTCTGGCATGAGAATATCCAATTTTCATTTGGATTGTTTGTGATTGTGCAGGTCATGGAGGAAAGGAATCCTACAGCAAGAGGAGAAAAACTGAGGCATTATGATTTCCAACCTCCATAATCAAAGAGCAAGATGTCAAGCTAGTGACAATAAAAGAGCGCTTGTTGGGAGGCAACCCAACCGGAGGTAACTATCTTTTCACATCTATATCAATAAAAAGGTTAATTAGTTTTATCTATATTGCAAGAAGCTAAGTTTGGTGTTGCACACCAAAACAATATAAGGGAGAATGAAGGATTCTAAGTTTGGTGTTTCACCAAAATCTCATTTAAAACATATTCTCACCTTCTGCATAATGCTAGCTTCAAGCATTTAGATAAACTAGTTAACTATTCTGCCGTTTCCTAGTTTTCAGTTTTATTGCTTTTGAAAAAGAAAAAGAAATTATCACACATGGTTAACCATTGGCAAGGTACTAAGTTTGGTGTTCCCACACCAAAGTAAGTTCAAAAAGCCCGCAAATAAATCATAAAGACTAACCATTGTTCTAAGTGCTTGGGGAACAAGCAACTTTCAATATCATTGCAGAATATCATACAAGCCTTTGGAGGGATTGAGCATCATCAACCAAAGAAGCAAAACATGAACATAAAGGACAGCAATGATAATGATGAGAAGAAGGAAAGCAAGTGAACTCCAACAGGTTGTATTGTTAAGTGATTGTTTTACATCAAATATTGCTGTGATTGAAAGTTGGATTGTATCCTGATCTGCCCTGCCTGTCTGCATAGCATAGTTTTTTTTTTATTACCCCTGCCTGCCTGCATAGCATAGTCTTTCTTTATAATTCAATAAGCAAGGTGTTTGATCATTCACAACATTCTTATCTTCGAAACTTGTTTGCACTCAATTTTCAAGAAATGCATCACATGAAAGTTCTTTGAAAAGAAGGATTGAGGAATTAAACAATTTTGAGGCAAGCAAAAGATTAGGAGAAGTGGTGGTTCTGGTTATATGATTTTGTATTGAGGTTGCATGCTTGTGAAAACTTGCATGGGAGCTCATAGGCAGGACATGAAGTTCAAAGAAGTGTTGTGGAGATTCTCAAAAATCAATTGATTCGAGAAGTAGCGAACAAAACAAAAGAAAGTAAAGAAAGTACAAAAACAAAAAGAACATGGCCCAAGGCTCTGAGCATCAATTACTAGGCAGAAAAAGAAAGAAAGAAACAAAAACTCAAAGAGTTGTTATCCTAGTAAATGCTTGTGGTTGAAGTGTGTCAAAGAAAGAGGCTTGAGCAAGTAAATCCTTAGGGGTGCTTCAACACCTAATACCTTAAAACCAACTGGTTTAGGAGTATTGATTGAAAGCTTATCTAAAGAGCCGCTTTGAGACATGACACTTAGAGTCGAGGCCAAAGCACAGAAACTATAAGCTACTTCAAGGTGATTACATATAAAGAGATCTCCATGATACCATTTGGATGAAAATCCTAAGACCTAAGACTCCCAATATGTGAGGACTAATAAGCACTGAAACCCTTGCAAGAGCACATGATTTAGAGTTCACCCCATTGTACCTGATCACTTCACTCACTGGACTTTACAAGTTATTCTTCAATCCATCTTAATTGAAAGAACCTTGGAGCATAAATTTATTTCTTGCTTGAGGACAAGCAAGCTTTAAGTTTGGTGTTGTGATGACAAGTCATCCTAGCCTAGTTTAACTAGTCTTTTTCTTTTGTTTTCATTAGAATTATGCACTTTCTTGAGCTACAAGCAAGCCAATTAGCTAGATTTTCATGTTTCCCTTGATTGAATCAACCATGTATAAATTCATGCCATTTCATGAGGTTTTATGCTATAATTGTTGCATATTATGATAGAATGAATATCTCATGATTATGAGCACAACTTTGATGAGTTTGGTTGATTAATTATAGGTGAAGAAAGCTTGGAGAAAGGTTGAAGTAAGAAGGAATAGCTAGGAGTAAAGAGAAGACAATGGAATAAGTGAAATTGAACCAGGAAGCAAAAAGCTGGACCTAAAGTTAGCATCAAACTTTTGCACAAACTTTTGGTTGAAAAGTTAGCCCCAACGTTAGCCCCCTAACTTGGAGGCTAACGTTCGAACTTGAAAATCTCTCCCTGGGTATCAAAAGTTTGCGCCAACGTTAGCCCCCTAACTTTGAGGCTAACGTTGGCACATGAAATTCTCCCCTGGGCACCAAAAGTTCGCGCCAACGTTAGCCCCCTAACTTTGAGGCTAACGTTGGCACATGAAATTCTCCCCTGGGCACCAAAAGTTTGTGCCAACGTTAGCCCCCTAATTTTGAGGCTAACGTTGGCTCATGAACATCACAAGGAGGAGCAAAGGTTTGTGCCAACGTTAGCCCCCTAACTTGGTGGCTAACGTTGGCGCCACAAGCACACAAGGCAAGGCCAACGCTAGGGTCAAAGTTAGACCCCTAACGTTGGCACCAACGTTCATATCAGCAAGTTTTGTGGGCTGCTATGAAAAGTTGGAGCCAAAGTTAGACCCCTAACTTTAGCTCCAACTTTTGGTCCAACTTTTGCAAAACTCCAACCCGGTTCAATTGGTTCACTTTGGTTCTTCTCCAAACTTCAAGAGCAATCAACCAAGGCCTCTTTCAACCCAATTCCACCAAGAGCAAAGGCCCAACTCAAGGCTTGAAGATCATTTGAAGAAAGTGTATAAATAGGATAGAATTCAAGTTCTTCGGGGAGCTTTTCTTTTGGAATTTTCATAATAGTTTTCGGAGAGCTTTTGATATTGAGTGATCTTTAATTTCTTTGTCTTGGGGAAGGAGAATACACTTCTCTTCCTCTTAGTTTTATTGCTTTCAATTTCAATTACAATTGTCTTGGATCTTGGGTTGGAGAATTGAAGAAATTCTGTTTCAATCTCATCCTTGGATCTTTCTGTTTATTTACTGCAATTGAATTTCCGTTTCTGTTACTTGTTCCTCATCTACTTTCTTTGCAATTTACAATTCCCTTGCAATTGTTCTTGTTGGATCTAGGAAGGCATTGAGATCTAGACTTAGTTTTCTAGTCTCTGGGTCCTGAGATCGAAATCCCCAATTTACATTTTGTTTCCTGCTTTTAATGTTCATTTACTTTACTGCTTCAAGATCCGATTCAACCCAGACTTTCTTTCACTCTTCTGTTTGATGCAAATTTACTTTTCCTTGTTTAATTTCTACGAATCCAACTCCCAATCCCTTTTACATTTCGAGCCATTTACATTTCTTGCACTTTAAGATTCCGCAATTTACATTTCTTGCACTCTAAGTTTCTGCCATTTAATTTCTTGTTCTTTAAGATTCAGCAATTTAATTTCCTGCTCTCTTAAATTTCATGCAATTTAAATTCTGCAAATCACAAATCACCCAACCAAATCTTGATTCGCTTGACTAAATCAACCACCAAACTAAAATTGCTCAATCCTTCAATCCCTGTGGGATCGACCTCACTCCCGTGAGTTTTTATTACTTGATACGACCCGGTACACTTGCCGGTTAGATTTGTGTGTTTTGGGAGAAATTTATTTTTCACCAAAATACTCATCAGGGTGGACAATACGTTTGAGCCTCCAGAACTGGCGTTTTCGCCAACGTTTGAGGCAAACTTTACCTCAAACGCTGCACACCAAAGCCAGCAACCATGCCCTCTTCAAATGATCATAACTTGAGTTGTAGATGTCCAATTGAAGTGATTCCAAGTGGGTTAGAAAGCTGACATTCAGAGCTTTCCAACCATATATGATAGTCTATATTGGGCATAAAATTGGCAATATGACAAGAGGACAAAGTTGGCGCCATAAATGTGCATAAGGGAGGCCAACGTTGGAGCAAAAGTTAGACCCCTAACTTTGGCACCAACGTTGGTATCAGCAAATCATGGTGGCTGATATGAAAAGTTGGAGCAAAAGTTAGACCCCTAACTTTTGCTCAAACTTTTGGTCCAACTTTTGCAAACTCAACCCGGTTCAATTCGGTTCCTCTTCAAACTCCAAGAGCAATCAACCAAGGCCTTTATCAACCCAATTCCATCAAGAGCAAGGGCCCAATTGACACCACTCAGAGGCACAAGAGATAGTTAGAATAGAAATTTCATTTTAATTGTAATTTGTTTTGAATTTCATTTTCAATTTGTAGAAATGCCTATAAATAGGCATCTGTTTCATATTTGTGGGGGGCTGGCTCCATAAGGGAGCACGAGGATTCAAGAGCTCTCTTTAAATTTTCTTTTCTTTGTTTTTGAGTCTTGGGTGGAGAATTGAAGGTGTTCTGTTTCATTCTCCCTCTGAGATTTCTCGCTGCTTTTTTTACTGCTTAATTGAATCGAAATTTCTGTTAATTGCTCTTCATCTACTTTCTCTGCAATTTACATTTCCTTTGTAATTGTTCTTGTTGGATCTAGGAAGGCATTGAGATCTAGACTTGGTTATCTAGTCTCTTGGGTTCTGAGATCTTAATTCCAATTTTACATTCTCTGTTTATTGCTTTTCATGTTTATTTACATTTCTGTTTTGGTTCCGAATCAATCAAATCCATCTTCTACTTCTCTGCTTGTTGCAATTTAACTTTTCCTTGTTTAATTTCTGCAAATCCAATTCCCAATTCCCTTTACATTTAATGCAATTTATATTTCTTGACATTTAAGATTCTTGAAATTTTAATTTCTTGCTCTTTAAGTTACTTGCCAATTTACATTCTGCAACTTTAAATTCATTGTCATTTACTTTCTGTTGGCTACAATTTCACACAATTCACTAAATGTCAGCTTGACTAAACTAATCATCCACTAAAATTGCTTGATCCATCAATCCCTGTGGGATCGACCTCACTCCCGTGAGTTATTATTACTTGATGCGACCCGGTACACTTGCCGGTTAGATTTGTGTGTTTTGGGAGAAATTTATTTTTCACCAAAATACTCATCAAGTTTTTGGCGCCGTTGCCGGGGATTGATTAGATCAAAAATGATTAAGTGGGTGAGAAGTCTAGATTAAGCATTTTCTTTGTTTTTGTTCTCTGCTCTAAGTTGAAACCAAGGTGTTTGAGTTATTGCCTCACTAAGAAATTCATCTCTGAGATATGAATTTCAATTCTCCTTGGTGTTGTGTTTTACAAAATTCAAATGAAGTTCAACTCATCTTATGATCAAACAAATTTTATGGGATATTACCCATCATCACTAATCTCTAATGGTGGCTGGGAATATCACCAAGAGAATACACATTCTGAGTACTCCAATTCATGGAGATTTGCTTCAGAACCACAAGATGAGAAAGAAAATCATATGGGATATTTCCCTCCACCACAAAATGATGCAAGTCATGATTCTAATGGTGGCTGGGAAGGGAATTCTAGTACTTCATATGATATTCATCCGAAGATATTATCACTTGACCATATTTCAACCGAAAGCCCCTTTCAAAACTCACCACCCACACAAACTTCCATGGACCACCCGAGCCTCTCAAAGATTGAGACCATGCTTGAAAAATATGCGAAAGAAGCACAAATATTCGAGAAAAGGCAAGAAGCATTCTTCAAAAATATGAATGGAGAAGTAGAGAAAATAAGGAGGAGCTTAGAACCACTGAGCAAGAAAAATGAAGGCCAATTGATGGATATGAAGGAGAAAGTGGAAGAGCAAGATAAGGAGGC
Source organism: Arachis ipaensis (assembly GCF_059453495.1). NCBI lineage: Eukaryota > Viridiplantae > Streptophyta > Magnoliopsida > Fabales > Fabaceae > Arachis > Arachis ipaensis. The sequence goes on along the minus strand of NC_142437.1, from coordinate 53,278,614 downwards.
CACTGCATCAAGTGAACTTTCAATGAAGAATGAGGTGGTTGAACCTGAAACTTCACTTGAGATGACAAGAGAACATGAAGACTCACAACTCTCACAAACCTTCCTGGACCAAAATGCCTCAACACCTGAATCCATGATTGAAAGGTATGACGAGGAGATGAAGAAATGTTGGGAAGATCGACAAACCTCTCCTATGATAGAGCTATTAAAACAAATGTTGGGTGTAAAAGAGGAAGTGGATGAGCAAGAAAATGAAGAAGTCATTCCAAACTCAAGTGAGGCAGAGAAGTACATAAAGGAGGAGTTCATGGAACCACCAATACAAAAGGCTCTGGATGAATACAAAACTCCAACAATCACACAACCACCAAGACTTGGATTCAAAGAAGTGAAGGCAATTGACAAAAGCACCAAGAAGAGGATTGTGACCAAACTACCAAGGACAACATTCAAGAGGAGGTCAACCACAAGCAATCCAACCCCTGGACCAATAGCAAGCAAGCTCAATCAAGCCATGTACAACAGAAAGCTTGCTGAGAGGAAACCAAGACAGGGGGCAATAGCTGAATCTTTTCCTCTCTTGAAGTCATTCCTCTTAACAAATTGGAAGAAGAGGAAGAAAGTAAAGAACAGGTAGACAGTAGGTATATTTCTTCTCCTTGCTTTGTTTAAATCTCAATAAATTGGCATATGGTTACATTCTAAGTTTGGTGTTGCCTTGCAACAAATTGTTTTCAATCTTTTTGGATGATTGCATCAAATTAAAAATGAAAGCGACACATCAAGATTCGAAGTTTGGTGTGCCACCTACTTTTCTATGCAAATCATTCAGCAACACCACTTGTCTGCATGACCATAATGTCTTTGCAGTGTTAATTTTCTTTTGGTTTGATATTTTGTTATTCTGTTTACTTTAGTTAATTCTTTTTTTTAATACTTTCATTTTAGTTGCTTATTCGCTGTGTTTATTAATACATCACCAAGAGAGCTTTATTAATGACAGAATCTTGGCTTGGTGATTGTATTTAATAAAGAACAGTTTCATTTGCTTGGTTTTAATTCAAATAAATGGACATAGGATTGCATTCTAAGTTTGGTGTTGCTATGCAACACAATTTGCTTCAAATCTTTACTGGATACTTGCATTGATTCCAAGCGAAAGTGTCACACTAAGTTTGGTGTGCCACTTATTCTTTATGCAAAGTATTATGCTCACCTTCTTAAGCTTGCAATCACAATGTCTCTGTCTCTTATGTCTTGATTATTATCTTTAATTTTGCTTGCTTAAAACACATGTGCTACTAACATTTCATTGTGTAAAGACATTCATGACCCATCTTAGCCCCATAGCCATTGTTCTAATTGTTGCTTGAGGATGAGCAAGCATTCTGAGTTTGGTATGGGAAGGAGGAGAATGGGAGGAAAATGACAACAATAGAGAAGATGAACTACAAGGTTGTAAAGTTCTTTTTCCTCTCATTTGTTTCAAGCACTATAAACTGCATGATTGTCTTTACCTTCTCTGTATGCATGTGTGTATGAAAAGGCATAGTTTGATTTCTAAATTGCAACATGGTGCTATGTCATTATGATTACCAACTTGAGTTTTGTGAATTCAAAAGCAACAAGGTATCATGATCATAAACAAACAAGGCATTAAAGAAGATTTTAGCATGTGCATAAAAGTATTGGGAAGCTAGTATGTTTGATTGTTGCTTAATTGCATTAGATTTTATTTAATTGAAGTTTTCATCTAGGACATTTTGTGAAATCTTTTGAAAATCATGAAAACCTTGAAGAAGCAAATGCAAAAATAAAGCGAGAAAAGAAAAAGGGAAAGAGTGAGAAAGCTGAAGGCTCTGAGTACCAATGGCAATTTATTTGCTAAGTACTTGTGGTGTTTATGTATCAAGCCAAATGCTTGAAAACAAAACACTTAGAAGTCAAGGCTAGGCTCAAAGTGCAAAAGCACTCCCTCAAAGCTCAAGGCTCTGAGCATCAATGATTAGAGAGTTAAGGAAAGAAAAGAAAAATGAGCTTAATGAAGTCCTCTAAAAAAAAAAAAAAAAAACTCGGATAAAAACCGGAAAAAAAAAACTGTGGAAAAAAATCGGAAGAGCTTGCCGAAGATGAGGTCATTACGGCTCGCCTTTAGGTGTCCTCCTCAGGATAGCGTCGTTTAAAGAACGAGAGTCAGCACAACGTAAAAAAAAAAAAAAAAAGGAAAAAAGCCGGAAAGAAATTGTGGAAAAAAACCGGAGGAGCTTGCCGAAGATGACGTCATTACGGCTCGCCTTTAGGTGTCCTCCTCAGGATAGCGTCGTTTAAAGAACGAGAGTCAGCACAACGTATAAAAAAAAACTCGGGAAGAAAAAAACTCGGAAAAAAACTGTGGAAAAAACCGGAGGAGCTTGCCGAAGATGAGGCCATTACGGCTCGCCTTTAGGTGTCCTCCTCGGGATAACGTCATTTAAAGAACAAGAGTCAGCACAACGTAAAAAAAAAAAAAATTCGGATAAAAACCGGAAAAAAACTGTGGAAAAAAACCGGAGGAGCTTGCCGAAGATGACGTCATTATGGCTCGCCTTTAGGTGTCCTCCTCAGGATAGCGTCGTTTAAAGAACGAGAGTCAGCACAACGTAAAAAAAAAAAAAAAAAAAAAAAAAAAAAAAAAAAAAAAAAAAAAAGAAAAAAACTATGGAAAAAAAACCGGAAAAGCTTGCCAAAGATGAGGCCATTACGGCTCGCCTTTAGGTGTCCTCCTCGGGATAACGTCATTTAAAGAACAAGAGTCAGCACAACATAACGTTTAAAAAAAAAAAAAAAAACTCGGATAAAAACCGGAAAAAAAAACTGTGGAAAAAAACCGGAGGAGCTTGCCGAAGATGTGGTCATTACGGCTCGCCTTTCGGCGTCCTCCTCAAGATAGCGTCGTTTAAAGAACGAGAGTCAGCACAACGTAAAAAAAAATGAAAAAAAAAACGGAAAAAAACGGGAAAAAACTGTGGAAAAAAAACCGGAGAAGCTTGCCAAAGATGAGGCCATTACGGCTCGCCTTTAGGTGTCCTCCTCGGGATAGCGTCGTTTAAAGAACGAGAGTCAGCACAACGTATAAAAAAAAAAAAAAAACTCGGATAAAAAACTGTGGAAAAAACCGGAGGAGCTTGCCGAAGATGAGGCCATTACGGCTCGCCTTTAGGTGTCCTCCTCGGGATAACGTCATTTAAAGAACAAGAGTCAGCACAACGTAAAAAAAAAAAAATTCGGATAAAAACCAGAAAAAAACTGTGGAAAAAAACCGGAGGAGCTTGCCGAAGATGACGTCATTACGGCTCGCCTTTAGGTGTCCTCCTTAAGATAGCGTCGTTTAAAGAACGAGAGTCAGCACAACGTAAAAAAAAAAACTGAAAAAAAAAAAGAAAAAAACTATGGGAAAAAAACCGGAGAAGCTTGCCAAAGATGAGGCCATTACGGCTCGCCTTTAGGTGTGCTCCTCGGGATAACGTCATTTAAAGAACAAGAGTCAGCATGATGACAAGTCATCCTAGCCTAGTTTAACTAGTCTTTTTCTTTTGTTTTCATTAGAATTATGCACTTTCTTGAGCTACAAGCAAGCCAATTAGCTAGATTTTCATGTTTCCCTTGATTGAATCAACCATGTATAAATTCATGCCATTTCATGAGGTTTTATGCTATAATTGTTGCATATTATGATAGAATGAATATCTCATGATTATGAGCATAGCTTTGATGAGTTTGGTTGATTAATTATAGGTGAAGAAAGCTTGGAGAAAGGTTGAAGTAAGAAGGAATAGCTAGGAGTAAAGAGAAGACAATGGAATAAGTGAAATTGAACCAGGAAGCAAAAAGCTGGACCTAAAGTTAGCATCAAACTTTTGCACAAACTTTTGGTTGAAAAGTTAGCCCCAACGTTAGCCCCCTAACTTGGAGGCTAACGTTGGAACTTGAAAATCACTCCCTGGGTATCAAAAGTTTGCGCCAACGTTAGCCCCCTAACTTTGAGGCTAACGTTGGCACATGAAATTCTCCCCTGGGCACCAAAAGTTTGCGCCAACGTTAGCCCCTTAACTTTGAGGCTAACGTTGGCACATGAAATTCTCCCCTGGGCACCAAAAGTTTGCGCCAACGTTAGCCCCCTAACTTTGAGGCTAACGTTGGCTCATGAACATCACAAGGAGGAGCAAAAGTTTGCGCCAACGTTAGCCCCCTAACTTGGTGGCTAACGTTGGCGCCACAAGCACACAAGGCAAGGCCAACGTTAGGGTCAAAGTTAGACCCCTAACGTTGGCACCAACGTTCATATCAGCAAGTTTTGTGGGCTGCTATGAAAAGTTGGAGCCAAAGTTAGACCCCTAACTTTAGCTCCAACTTTTGGTCCAACTTTTGCAAAACTCCAACCCGGTTCAATTGGTTCACTTTGGTTCTTCTCCAAACTTCAAGAGCAATCAACCAAGGCCTCTTTCAACCTAATCCCACCATGAGCAAAGGCCCAACTCAAGGCTTGAAGATCATTTGAAGAAAGTGTATAAATAGGATAGAATTTAAGTTCTTCGGAGAGCTTTTCTTTTGAATTTTCATAATAGTTTTCAGAGAGCTTTGGATATTGAGTGATCTTTAATTTCTTTGTCTTGGGGAAGGAGAATTCACTTCTCTTCCTCTTCATTTTATTGCTTTCAATTTCAATTACAATTGTCTTGGATCTTGGGTTGGAGAATTGAAGAAATTCTGTTTCAATCTCATCCTTGGATCTCTCTGTTTATTTACTGCAATTGAATTTCCGTTTCTGTTACTTGATTCTCATCTACTTTCTTTGAAATTTAAAATTCCCTTGCAATTGTTCTTGTTGGATCTAGGAAGGCATTGAGATCTAGACTTGGTTTTCTAGTCTCTGGGTCCTGAGATCTGATTTCCCATTTTCAATTCTCTGTTTACTGCTTTATATGTTCATTTACTTTTCTGTTTCAGATCCGATTCAATCCCAATTCCCTTTTACTCTTCTGTTTAATGCAATTCAACTTTTCCTTGTTTAAATTCTGCAAATCCAATCCCCAATTCCCTTTACAATTCCAGCCATTTACATTTCTTGCACTTTAAGATTCCGCTATTTACATTTCTTGCATTCTAAGTTTCTGCTATTTAATTTCTTGTTCTTTAAGATTCAGCACTTTAATTCCCTGTTCTCTTTACTTCCATGCAATTTAATTTCTGCACATCACAAAACACTCAACCAAATCTTGATTCGCTTGACTAAATTAACCACTAAGCTAAAATTGCTCAATCCTTCAATCCCTGTGGGATCGACCTCACTCCCGTGAGTTTTTATTACTTGATACGACCTGGTACACTTGCCGGTTACATTTGTGTGTTTTGGGGGAAATTTATTTTTCACCAAAATACTCATCAAGTTTTTGGCGCCGTTGCCGGGGATTGATTAGATTGACAATGATAAAGTGAGGTGGTGATCTAGATCAAGCACTTTTTCTTTAATTTTCGACTAACCCACTAACTGTTTGATTTTTTGCTTAATCTAACTAACACTTCAATCTGGCAGTAAATTGAAGTGTCACTGGTTTTGTGCATTTCTCATGCTCTGCTTGTATGTCAGGTACAAGAAGAACCATACCCAATTTTCATGAACAAGACGAAAGAACTCTCAGGAGGTTAAGAAGAGCTGAAAGAGGAAAAAATATTGTTGGAGAAGAGGAATCAGACGAAAAATTCCAAGAGATGGAGGAACATTTAACCAATCCACCAGGTGGAGAAGACAACAACAATGGCAACCCACCCCAGAGGAGAGTTTTGGCTTCCTATACCTTTGCAAATCCTAGACATTGTGGGAGCAGCATCTTGGCTCCAAATGTCAATGCTAACAATTTTGAACTCAAGCCACAACTCATCACTTTGGTTCAGAACAATTGCTCTTTTGGTGGAGGACCACTTGAGGACCCACACCAACATTTATCCACTTTCTTGAGGATATGCAACACTGTCAAAACTAATGGAGTGCCCCCTGACAGTTACAAGCTGATGCTATTCCCATTTTCTCTCAGGGACAAGGCCACTCAATGGTTAGAATCTTTTCCAAGGGACAGCATCAACAACTGGGATGATTTGGTAACTAAGTTCCTTGCAAAATTTTATCCACCTCAGAGGATTATAAGGTTAAAAGCTGAGGTTCAAACATTTACACAAATGGAGGCCGAACCCATCTATGAGGCATGGGAGAGGTACAAGGCTCTGATAAGGAAATGTCCCCCTACCATGTTTAATGAGTAGGAGAAGCTTCAAAACTTCTATGAAGGCTTGACACTGAAATCCCAGGAAGCTTTGGATCATTCAGCTGGAGGTTCCTTGCAACTCATGAAAACTGCAGAAGAGGCTCAAGAACTCATTGATATGGTGTCCAACAACCAATATTTCTTTGCTCATCAAAGAGGCCGCCAACCATCACAAAGGAGAGGAGTAATGGAGCTAGAAGGAGTGGATTCAATCCTGGCTCAAAACAAGATGATGCAGCAGCAAATTCAACAACAATTTGAGCAAATGGCCAAGAGGATTGATAGTCTCCAAGTTGCAGCAGTTAACACCAGCCAACCATCAACCACATGGGGACAGAGTGAAGAAACTCAAGAAGAACAACAACAAGAGCAAGTACAGTATATGCACAACCAAGGACCAAATGAAGTGTATGGTGATACATACAATCCATCCTGGAAAAACCACCCAAACCTCAGATGGGGAGATAACCATGCCCAAAACCAACAACCATGGCAGAGGAACTCAAACCAACACAACCCAAGAAGCAACCAAAACCACAACCAGCAGCAAACTAACCAAAACCCCTACAGAAAACCTCAAAACAACTACCCTAACCTCAACCAATACCAATCTAATAACCAACCCACCAACCAAAATGCCTACCATCCACCACCCACATCTCATAACCCACCTCAAGTATCACCTGAAGCCCAAAGAATCACTCACTTGGAGGCCATGATAGACAAAATGTTGAAACACCAGGAAATGGTAACCAAGAATTAGGAAGCCTCCCTGAAGAGCCTAGAGAGACAGATGGGGCAACTCTCCAAGCAAGTATCTGTTGAGAGACCTTCAAACTCACTGCCCAGTGACACAATTCCAAATCCCAAGGAGGAATGCAAGGCAATACAATTAAGGAGTGGGAGAACATTGATAAGCAACAATGACACTACAAGGAAGCAAGCAGAGAATATCAAAGAACCAACGGAGGATGAGAAGCAAACAAAGGCAGATGAGGCTAAGGAGCAAGTTGTGATGCCAAACAAAGGCACTGAGAAACTTAAAGAGAAGGACAACCAGCCACATAGCTCAAAGGAAGTAGCTCAGGGACAGCAGCAAATAGGAAAAAGCATCACACCTACACTGCCATATCCCCAGAGGTTCAACAAAGAGGTTAAAGACCAGCATTTTCACAAATTCCTTGAGATTTTTAAGAAACTGGAAATCAATATTCCCTTGGCTGAAGCACTTGAGCAAATGCCTCTATATTCCAAGTTTCTGAAGGATCTTATCAACAAGAAAAGAAGCTAGGATGAGAAAGAAACCATAATGATTACTGAGGAATGCAGGGCCTTGATTCAAAAGGGGCTTCCTCCCAAGCTTGAGGACCCAGGAAGCTTCCTGTTGCCTTGCACCATTGGGGAATTGACCATCACTAAAGCAATGTGCGATCTCGGAGCAAGTATTAACTTAATACCATCTTCCTTGGTGAAAAAGCTGCATATAGAAGAGGTCAAACCAGTACAAATGTCTCTGGAGCTGGTAGACAAGTCAATGGTATACCCCAGGGGTGTAATTGAAAATCTTTTGGTCAAGGTGGACAATTTTATATACCCTGCTGATTTTGTGGTTCTAGAATCAAACGATGATGATGGTGACTCTGTTATACTGGGAAGGCCATTCTTGGCCACTGCTAGAGCTATCATAGACATAGAGGAAGGGGAATTAACTCTCAGGATGCATGACCAGAGTGTCACTCTGAAGGTATTACCAGAGGCACAATTTAGCAAGGAAAAGAAAGACTATATGAAAAATGACCAGGAAAGTCACAGCAACATCCCAATGCTAAGGATTGTGCAGACTGATGAAAAAGCCCAAGAGGATATTAGAGTATTGGCCACTGAAAAGAGAGGTTCCCAAGGAAAACCTACGACCAGAAAAGAAAGAACAACAAAAGGAAAGATGAAACGCAGAAACAAAGCAAAAAGGGGTTGGAAGAACAGAAAGATTCCAACAGAAGGGCTTTCCAAAGGTGACAAAGTGCAACTGATATATCAACAGCTGGGGGCGAATCAACAAACCGAAGATTACTACACTGTCAGCAACATACTATCATTAGAGCATGCTGAAATTGAACATCAGAGAACAAAGAAGAGGATCACGGTCAGAGGAGATAAATTGAGGCCCTACAAGCACCAACCACCATAAAAGAAAGCCTCAATGTCAAGCTAATGACAATAAAAGAGCGCTCCATGGGAGGCAACCCATGCTTTAAGATTCATGTCATTTTAAATTCAATAAGTTATGATCAATTGAGCATGAATTCTTTTCTCTTTTCATGAACATGTTCATTGACTGCATGCACTATTTTGAAACATATTCTAAGTTTGGTGTGCCTTCAAGCACACTAAACCAATGTTACATATAATTCCATTTTGCATGTTTGGAGTATCTTGACAAAGCATATGGCCGAACACTAAGTTTGGTGTCCACATAGCTTCATGAAAAGTAGAAACTCATGCATCAATAATCATACATTTGTTGTTTTTCAAAATATTATAAATGAAAAAAATTCTTTTCCGGTAATGAAGGCATTAATTGTGATGTACCCTTTGACAAGAAACAAGTTTGGTGTTCATCAAACCTTGATGCACCGATTCAGGGATACAATTGATCCTTCATGAAAAAAAAAAAGAGAAAAAGAAAGTATGATGAAAACAATTCTTATGATCATTTAACATTTGAATCTCACTAATTGGAGGAAGATACTCATTTTCTTTATATATGACCAAACATTAAGTTTGGTGTCTTCAAGGGAGAGTGTCACGGTTCAAATGATATAAGAATTGTTGATTCACATAGTATTAATAAAAAGAACACTCTTGCTACGGTTGGATAAGACTAATGTATGTTGTCTTGTTGTGGTGACTAGGAGGTCAAAGAATCTTCAAAGAAAAAGACAAGACAAAGGAAAGTATAGCATGAAGACAAAATTCCATCACATGCCTCGAAAAAGAAATCTGCCACTCCTTGAGAATGATCACGGCAAAGGCAAGGGAAGGAGCAAACTTTGTCTTCATTCATCCTTACATGCATACCTTTGATCTCCATAAGTCTAATTGCATCCCAACCCTTCATTGCTCATTTAAAAGCATACCACCTTCAAGCCATGCACATGACCGAATCACTCCAACCTTGGAAACTTTACTCCCTTCATCACTCCTCAACATAACAAGCTTTGTGCAACATCTCTCTTACTTTAAAATCCAACCACTTAAACTTCTCTTCATCAATTCTTGTCATAGCAAGTTCGGTCTCAATTTCTTTTTGCTCCAAACACACATCAAACTCTCCAACATTCTTCACACTCCTTCTCTACCAACCAAGTAACCATGGCCTCCTCCTCAAGAACCAAACGAAGAAAAGGAAAAGATCCCATAGTGGAGGAAGACACACATGAATATGACCAACGGAGGTTCAAGTCTTGGTTTCATCAAATGCAAATTCAATGGATGAACGAGAAAAGAATCTATCCTGAAATTCCATTCTTGTTGCCGGATGATGGATGTCAAGAAATGAAGGATAAAATTCGGAAGAGGAGGTGGGAGGAACTTGCATCACCAGTCACCCGAATCAATGCCAATATCATAAGAGAGTTCTATGCAAATGTCCCAAGGCTTGACATGCGTGAGCCCCCAACGTACAAGAGCTATGTGCGGGGGGTGGAAGTAGACTTTAGCCCGGATGCAATCAAGAAAGTCTTGAAACTAAAGTCAGTTCGCTTTGATGAACCGGGATACCAACAAAGATTGAATGAGGATCAGAATTATGAGGAGATTGCGAGAGACATTTGTTTTGAGAACTCAGAGTGGGAAGGAGATAACAAGAACAGATACAAGTTCCTGAAGAGATGTAACCTCACTTCGAAAGCAAAAGGATGGTATGAGTTAATGAAAAGATCAATTCTGGGCACAGTGAACACCTCAGAAGTTAACAGGGAGAGAGCCGTGATGCTGCATTGCATCATTGTGGGAGGAGAGATAAGAGTTCATGAAATCCTTGCAAAAGACATTCAAAAGCTGGCTGAAAAGAATTCGGCCGGATCTTGGTTGTACTATCCGAGTACCATTTGGAGATTGTGTGCAAAGGCTAAGGTTCCATTGGAAGAGGAGAATCTAATGTGGTTAAGCCAAGGCATGCCCATAACCATTGAACGAATGATGATGCCCCTTGAAGCACATCAAGGCCGAAGACCACATGGAGGAAGGGAAAGAGAAGAACCAATGGAAGAAGATGAGCCACACATAGAAGAAGAGCCACAAGAGGAGGAGGAACAGCCACACTTTTTCCCACATGGCAATATGGATATGACTCAAATACAAGAAGCAATAGGGAGATTGTCTCAACAGTACACGAGAATCCAAGAAAGGCAAGAGGAATACCATTCTCTGTACATGAAAAACCAACAAGCACAAGAAGAAAGGGAGATAAGAATAATGAACAAACAAAATGAATTCGAGTCAAGATTCCTTGTGATGCAAGAAGAACATGCCTTTCAATCTCATGAATCTTTTGGGAAGTTGGAACAAATGCAAGCTGAAAATTTGAAGGCTCTTAAAGAGTTCACAACACTCCAAGATGCAAGGTATGAAGTACAAGCCGATTACAACATCAATAGCCAAATCAAACTGAACTATATTGGAGAACATTTGCACAACATGGATCCGGCGTTCCCAACTTTTGATGAATTCTTCAAAAAGAGAAGTGAGGTAGAAGTAAGCAGGGCTATGAGACTTGAAGATAGAGTGGAGGAGGCTATGAATAAGGCTGGCTTTTGGCAAGGTCAACAGGCACCAAACAAGGATGGTGGGAACACTAGCAGCCAAGTGTATGAAAGGAGAAAGAAAAGGCATGACAAATGAAAGGTGGACTTGCTCCTTGTTCATCACTACAAAGAAAAAAGCATGCATTCTATCTGTTCTAAGTTGTCTTTGCATTTCTAAGTAGTTCTTTTTAATTAAAAGTCTTTGCATTATGTTTGTTTCTTTTAAAATAAGTAGGCTAGTTTATGTGTGTGCTTGTGTGTTTATTTTCACTTGACAAGAAGCATGTGTTGTCCCCTGCATCTTTAAATTCAATAAAAGAAAAAGTTTGAATGTGAAGCAAGATAGTCTCTGTTAGATAGAAGTAGAATAAAAGTAAGTGGTGGTATGTGTGTGATTGTATAATAGCTTACTTTTAGTGAATAAAGAGCCAGGATATCTCCTTCTAAGTAAAGAGTGGCCTACTGTCTATGAATCTCAATTAAATAAAAAAAAATTCCTTGGTTAGAAAGAAAAACAAAAAGAAGGAAAGAAAAAAAAAAGAAAGCCAAAAAGTGGCAGAACAAAAGGAAACAAAAAGAAACAAAGCTAGACACCAATAGCTTGAACTTTAAAATATATGCATGTGGTGTCTTTGTGCTAGGATCTGCTTGGATTAGTAAGCTCTTAGGAGTGCATCAACACTCGGTGACTTGGGTTAACTAATCCGGGATCATCAGCTGAAAGTCCACTATCAAGAGCAACCTATCTACAAGGCATTTAGTAACCCAAGGAGGTGCTGGGCATCAATGTTTTAAGAAGGAATGTGAGCCAAGTGTCTATGGTGAATAATGTGTCAAGTATAAAGAAAAGAAAATGAACTTACTACACATGACACTCAAATAAAGCTTATAAACAAAGTAATAGCCAAGGATAAAGGAATAATGAGAGGTCATAGCAGTATGTCACTCGAAGCTTGAAGGAGACTTTCTAGGCCTAGGAGTCAATAAGAAGTGAGTATTTGCATATCCACACAAAACCCCATGAACTATCAATAATACTCTGCTAGCATGAACATCCTATTCTATTTCATTCTTTCTTCTCAATAAATCTTTTCTTGCTTGGGGACAAGCAAGCCAATTAGCTAGATTTTCATGTTTTCCTTGATTGAATCAACCATGTATAAATTCATGCCATTTCATGAGGTTTTATGCTATAATTGTTGCATATTATGATAGAATGAATATCTCATGATTATGAGCATAGTTTTGATGAGTTTGGTTGATTAATTATAGGTGAAGAAAGCTTGGAGAAAGGTTGAAGTAAGAAGGAATAGCTAGGAGTAAAGAGAAGACAATGGAATAAGTGAAATTGAACCAGGAAGCAAAAAGCTGGACCTAAAGTTAGCATCAAACTTTTGCACAAACTTTTGGTTGAAAAGTTAGCCCCAACGTTAGCCCCCTAACTTGGAGGCTAACGTTGGAACTTGAAAATCACTCCCTGGGTAACAAAAGTTTGCGCCAACGTTAGCCCCCTAACTTTGAGGCTAACGTTGGTAAATGAAATTCTCCCCTGGGCACCAAAAGTTTGCGCCAACGTTAGCCCCCTAACTTTGAGGCTAACGTTGGCACATGAAATTCTCCCCTGGGCACCAAAAGTTTGCGCCAACGTTAGCCCCCTAACTTTGAGGCTAACGTTGGCTCATGAACATCACAAGGAGGAGCAAAAGTTTGCGCCAACGTTAGCCCCCTAACTTGGTGGCTAACGTTGGCGCCACAAGCACACAAGGCAAGGCCAACGTTAGGGTCAAAGTTAGACCCCTAACGTTGGCACCAACGTTCATATCAGCAAGTTTTGTGGGCTGCTATGAAAAGTTGGAGCCAAAGTTAGACCCCTAACTTTAGCTCCAACTTTTGGTCCAACTTTTGCAAAACTCCAACCCGGTTCAATTGGTTCACTTTGGTTCTTCTCCAAACTTCAAGAGCAATCAACCAAGGCCTCTTTCAACCCAATTCCACCAAGAGCAAAGGCCCAACTCAAGGCTTGAAGATCATTTGAAGAAAGTGTATAAATAGGATAGAATTCAAGTTCTTCGGGGAGCTTTTCTTTTGGAATTTTCATAATAGTTTTCGGAGAGCTTTTGATATTGAGTGATCTTTAATTTCTTTGTCTTGGGGAAGGAGAATACACTTCTCTTCCTCTTAGTTTTATTGCTTTCAATTTCAATTACAATTGTCTTGGATCTTGGGTTGGAGAATTGAAGAAATTCTGTTTCAATCTCATCCTTGGATCTCTCTGTTTATTTACTGCAATTGAATTTCCATTTCTGTTACTTGATTCTCATCTACTTTCTTTGCAATTTAAAATTCCCTTGCAATTGTTCTTGTTGGATCTAGGAAGGCATTGAGATCTAGACTTGGTTTTCTAGTCTCTGGGTCCTGAGATCTGATTTCCCATTTTCAATTCTCTGTTTACTGCTTTATATGTTCATTTACTTTTCTGTTTCAGATCCGATTCAATCCCAATTCCCTTTTACTCTTCTGTTTAATGCAATTCAACTTTTCCTTGTTTAAATTCTGCAAATCCAATCCCCAATTCCCTTTACAATTCCAGCCGTTTACATTTCTTGCACTTTAAGATTCCGCTATTTACATTTCTTGCATTCTAAGTTTCTGCTATTTAATTTCTTGTTCTTTAAGATTCAGCACTTTAATTCCCTGTTCTCTTTACTTCCATGCAATTTAATTTCTGCACATCACAAAACACTCAACCAAATCTTGATTCGCTTGACTAAATTAACCACTAAGCTAAAATTGCTCAATCCTTCAACCCCTGTGGGATCGACCTCACTCCCGTGAGTTTTTATTACTTGATACGACCCGGTACACTTGCCGGTTAGATTTGTGTGTTTTGGGGGAAATTTATTTTTCACCAAAATACTCATCAAGTTTTTGGCGCCGTTGCCGGGGATTGATTAGATTGACAATGATAAAGTGAGGTGGTGATCTAGATCAAGCACTTTTTCTTTAATTTTTGACTAACCCACTAACTGTTTGATTTTTTGCTTAATCTAACTAACACTTCAATCTGGCAGTAAATTGAAGTGTCACTGGTTTTGTGCATTTCTCATGCTCTGCTTGTATGTCAGGTACAAGAAGAACCATACCCAATTTTCATGAACGAGACGAAAGAACTCTCAGGAGGTTAAGAAGAGCTGAAAGAGGAAAAAATATTGTTGGAGAAGAGGAATCAGACGAAGAATTCCAAGAGATGGAGGAACATTTAACCAATCCACCAGGTGGAGAAGACAACAACAATGGCAACCCACCCCAGAGGAGAGTTTTGGCTTCCTATACCTTTGCAAATCCTAGACATTGTGGGAGCAGCATCTTGGCTCCAAATGTCAATGCTAACAATTTTGAACTCAAGCCACAACTCATCACTTTGGTTCAGAACAATTGCTCTTTTGGTGGAGGACCACTTGAGGACCCACACCAACATTTATCCACTTTCTTGAGGATATGCAACACTGTCAAAACTAATGGAGTGCCCCCTGACAGTTACAAGCTGATGCTATTCCCATTTTCTCTCAGGGACAAGGCCACTCAATGGTTAGAATCTTTTCCAAGGGACAGCATCAACAACTGGGATGATTTGGTAACTAAGTTCCTTGCAAAATTTTATCCACCTCAGAGGATTATAAGGTTAAAAGCTGAGGTTCAAACATTTACACAAATGGAGGCCGAACCCATCTATGAGGCATGGGAGAGGTACAAGGCTCTGATAAGGAAATGTCCCCCTGCCATGTTTAATGAGTGGGAGAAGCTTCAAAACTTCTGTGAAGGCTTGACACTGAAATCCCAGGAAGCTTTGGATCATTCAGCTGGAGGTTCCTTGCAACTCATGAAAACTGCAGAAGAGGCACAAGAACTCATTGATATGGTGTCCAACAACCAATATTTCTTTGCTCATCAAAGAGGCCGCCAACCATCACAAAGGAGAGGAGTAATGGAGCTAGAAGGAGTGGATTCAATCCTGGCTCAAAACAAGATGATGCAGCAGCAAATTCAACAACAATTTGAGCAAATGGCCAAGAGGATTGATAGTGTCCAAGTTGCAGCAGTTAACACCAGCCAACCATCAACCACATGGGGACAGAGTGAAGAAACTCAAAAAGAACAACAAGAGCAAGTACAATATATGCACAACCAAGGACCAAATGAAGTGTATGGTGATACATACAATCCATCCTGGAAAAACCACCCAAACCTCAGATGGGGAGATAACCATGCCCAAAACCAACAACCATGGCAGAGGAACTCAAACCAACACAACCCAAGAAGCAACCAAAACCACAACCAACAGCAAACTAACCAAAACCCCTACAGAAAACCTCAAAACAACTACCCCAACCTCAACCAATACCAATCTAATAACCAACCCACCAACCAAGAGTCAGCACAACATAACGTTTAAAAAAAAAAAAAACTCGGATAAAAACCGGAAAAAAAAACTGTGGAAAAAAATCGGAGGAGCTTGCCGAAGATGTGGTCATTACGGCTCGCCTTTCGGTGTCTTCCTCAGGATAGCGTCGTTTAAAGAACGAGAGTCAACATAACGTAAAAAAAAATGAAAAAAAAAACGGAAAAAAAACGGGAAAAAACTGTGGAAAAAAAACCGGAGAAGCTTGCCAAAGATGAGGCCATTACGGCTCGCCTTTAGGTGTCCTCCTCGGGATAACGTCATTTAAAGAACAAGAGTCAGCACAACATAAAAAAAAAAAAAAAACTCGGATAAAAACCGGAAAAAAAACTATGGAAAAAAACCGGAGGAGCTTGCCGAAGATGAGGTCATTACGGCTCGCCTTTAGGTGTCCTCCTCAGGATAGCGTCGTTTAAAGAACGAGAGTCAACACAACGTATAAAAAAAAAAACTCGGGAAAAAAAAAAACTCGGAAAAAAAACTGTGGAAAAAACCGGAGGAGCTTGCCGAAGATGAGGCCATTACGGCTCGCCTTTAGGTGTCCTCCTCGG